>NC_041385.1:310843758-310938048 GCF_002162155.2 Triticum dicoccoides | reverse complement strand
CCGGAGGTACCGCGCCGATCCGTCGCCGCCGTTTTTTTTTAAAACCGTCCGCTTTTTCTTTAGAAACCCTAGTTTTTTTAGATTCGGTTCACCGGTTTTCTCGGTTCGTTTATTTAGCGGACGTTCGTCCGTACGTTCGTCTAGCGAATGGTTTTTCTTCCATTAGTTACAGATAACGAACGCTCGTTCGTTAGCCTATTTGTCAGCTTTCTTTTATCGGATCTATGTGCGATTATTTTCAGTCGCGATTCCTGATCTGATCTTAGATTCTGTTTTTCTTCGCGCTCGTTAGTCGGAATCAGGTGATTCAAACGCCTAGAGTTTCGTCTCGAGACCCTCTTTCTGTTTAATCAACATAAACAAGGTTTTGATACTGTAAAATTTGACCTTAGTTCAGGTTAGTAAACGGATCTTATTTATTTCGCCGTTTGAGTTTCGTTGCTCCGTTTGATTTGATTCTTTTTGCTAACTGGAGTTCTTAAGTTGAACTTTCTAGTCAATTGCTTTTGTTTCAAGTTTTGCCGTGCTTCTTTGCTAGTTTCTTATGTATGTTATTGTTTGTTTGCGATAGAATTCCCGGAGTGTGAAGCGTGTTACTACGAGTCTCTAGGATTCACAGATCGTCAGCAAGGCAAGTAACACATTGAACATACTCTTTCCATACCCAGTTTTTATTGCATTAGTTCAATCCTCAAACATTGCATGATTAGGATATCTTTAACTTGAGGGTATTGGGGAGTAGTTGCTGAGGTAGAACCTATTGCCCTGTTATTTATCAAACCCTTGGGAGTTACTTCTACGTTTGCTTATTATGCCATGCTATGCTAGTAGACGTGGATTAGGTGAGTGTATCCATGACAGATGTCAGATAGTTAATTAATGGTTTACTTAAGGTGGCAACTTTTATATACATCTGGGTGGATTGAGGCACCTGGGGAACCCAGTGTTGTCTGTTTTTATTTTTTGGAAATCCTGGGGGTACCCGTGTGATCTTCCTATGGACCGCCACCCAGGCTCAAAGGGAACTGAGATGATTCATGCTAGAAACTTCTGTGTGCATCCACAAGCTATTATGGGCTCTAGCATAGTTGAGTAAGTTAAGTGAAGCTCTTGAAGAGGTAGATCAGCAGGTAGTGGGTTTTGTAGGTTTGGTATGGTCTACCCGGCCTAGAGAGTTAATGTTTCTAAAAGACTATGTCTCGGTCATCCGTTTCTCAAACACCATGCAGTGCGAGAAATCCAACGGAAGCGATCGAGTCTTGTGGGGAAAAGGGCGCAAACCTCTGCAGAGTGTACAATCTAATCATGGTTAGTCGTGTCCCCGGTTATGGACAATTCTTGAGTATCTAGTACTTGGGTTATCACATGTATCTCATCACTCTTAATTAATATTGTTGGGTTGTTAATTACTTTAATTTGGGATTGAGTTGGGTTATACCTTCTCAATGTTTCAACCACCATGATAGTTAAATTAAAATTTATTCCTTTGTTGTAGGGAAAAAATTTCTTTTCGCAAAACTATAACCATAGAGCTTTCCACCAGCCATATATGCATGTAGTGATAGCATTATTCTGTTTCTTGCTCTATTGTGTTATATTGCCAGCATATTCCATGTGCTGACCCGTTCTTAGGTTGCAACGTATTGTGTTGCAGACTTTTCAGACGACGAGTAAGGTTCGTTAGGTCGTTGTCGTGCAGCTCAGCTATGTCGTTGGAGTTGATGGACTCACTTTATCTTCCAAGCCTTCCACTGTTATCGCATTAGATGGCCTTAAGCCATATTATTGTAATAAGTTCTCTTTTGAGACATTCGTTGTAATAAGTGTGTGATTGCTACTCTGTTATAAAACCTTCAAGTACTGTGCGTGTCAGCATTACTGATCCAGGGATGACACTGAGGCACAGAGACTTGACCGTTTGAGGTCGGGTCACTACAGTGGACCTACATTGGAGGTGCAGGACATGATTCAATGATTGGATGCTCAATTTCGGTTGTATCGATTTCACCTCTTCCATCACTGCGAACATGGATATCCTTGGTCTGATGAAGAATAGGCGCTATATTTCTGCTCTAAACCAGCAAATCAATTTAGTATGAAATTGTCCAGGGCAAAATATAACTGTATCAAATTGTCCAGGGCAAAACATAACTGTATCAAATTGTCCAGTGCAGAACATGACAGATGCTAAGTGGAAGAGACATGTTTAAACCGAAAAATACAAGGTGTGGTATATGTTTACTAGCTGCTTGATATTTGTGCAGACAGAGATGTCTGCCCATTGCTATTTGGCAAACAAACAAAGTGACCGCAATTTTGGTTGAACTGCACAAGAGAATAGTATAGTCACTGCATGCGGGGCCATTTGAAAATAGACACAGAAAGATTGGATAGTCACTTCATGGACTGCAGAAAAGTAGTACTATACTATTTATTGGCCAACACTAGGTGCTTCATTGCTTTGGTCTGATTATACAATGGGCATCATTTTGCCTAAGTTAAAGTTTGTATTCCAAAAATAGTCTCGCCGTGTGATTGACAGAAGACCAGATTATATTGCAGTGGATGTTCCTCCATCATGTATGGTTCATTCTCATGGTTCCAGCTATTGGTGAAACCACTTACGTTTGCAAGAGGAATTGTAGACTTCACAAACAAATTTGTTTTTCAGTCTGTACTGAATGTTGGCCAAGAGAAGCATCCATGTTAGTAGGAAGAACAGATGTTTTTTCTAGATGTTTGCTTTTGGAGCTACATATTTGTATATGATCTGTGAATCATTGAGATGCATTAACATGTTGATCTTATGTATGGGAATTGTACCAGTTGGTTTTAGATGCAACGCAAGATCCGAAGTGGCTGATCTTTGCTTTTGGAGCTACATATTTGTATATGATTTTTGAATCATTGAGATGCATTAATAGTTACTTATTTCTGTTTGCTCAGTGCTTGCAAGTTATTGATCGATCACTAGCTAGCCTACTAATGCACTCCTGGCAGTTTTATTTGCGATGCCTACCTCAGAAGAAACTGACAAGCTACAACATCCGACCTACTCGATCCTACACAGATAAATAGCAGATCACGCATGTACTATCTCCTTTCCGGTTTGCAGGGCTCAATTCAAGAAACGACCTACTCGATCCTACACGAATAAATAGCGGATCACGCACGTACTAGTACCTCCTTTCCGGTTTGCAGGGCTTAATTCAAACCCCTCACCAACCAAGGTACTCCCTCCGTCCGGGTTTATTAGTCCCGTGAGCAAAGCAGCAAGACCAAGGCATGGAAATAATTAAATGCATGTAGAAGTTTAAGCCTAATTAATTCCAGCGATTTAAGTGGCTGCATGCGTGCCCTCGGTTGTGACTCTTTGCATGCTGCTCCGCGTACTAGCTGCGAGCGATTCTGAGTGCCTGCATGCAGCTGGATGTAATTAAGGCAGCTAACTGATGCGATAAAATATGCGCTTTAATTGTTGCGGGCTTTTTAAATCCGTGGAATCATTATTGACAAGGAGGGAGATGATTCGAGTGCACTCGTTTGACCATCATGCCAGCGTGGGACCTAGACGGGATGGGACGACACAATCATAATTTCGGTTTCTCTAGTTTTCCATGGCAAGCTGGCGCGCTAAGCCATGCCTGCTTATGCATTGAATTCCGATGACCGTCGCACTACCTTCCGCCTATAAATAATGTTTCACGGCCTTCTCCGGTGGCACCGTGACCCAACTCTCCATATCCTCATAAGCCCCCACCGGCCCGACGTCGCTTGCCACTTATCCTCGCCCTCGCCATGTCCACCATGCCCCCGTCCGTCCGCTGCAGGCGAGGCCGGAGGCGGTCACCGCCAGAACTAGTGTTCGGTTTTTCACTGGAAAGCAGATGGAGGGAGGAGGCATTCTATCTGTCTTTAGATGGCAATGCGGAGATCGAGGACTTGTTGGAGCGCGACTGCCTGGTGGAGGAGCAGGAGTTGTTGGAGCGCGACCCCCTGGCGAAGGAGCAGCGTATCACCGATTTGCGCCGCCAGCAGGACATGGAGCAGTAGCGCACCGACGTTCTGAGTCGCGAGCAGAGTGCCCGCAACTAGGCCGACTACATGGAGGCCGGCACCCGGCAAATAGCCCTGGAGGCTATCGGGCACACACGCGTTTGCGATGCCAATTTTTACTACCAGCTCGTCAAGTGGGTTTCCCGCTTAGAAGCCGAAGCTTCGGTGGACCACGCCGGCATGGAAAGGGCCAACGCGCATGAGCAACGCGCCCTATCGCACCTCTGGCAAGTCCGAGGCGAGGCGGAGGATGCCGACGCCGGTGTTTAGCATGTACCGCAGATGGCGGCCGGCATGGTCTAGTTAGCTAAGAGTAAGTTAGTACTTGTACGCTACTAGAGTATTAGAGGGAGTAGATAGTTAACTTGGCTATGATGGTTGTCAACGTGGAAGTTCAGTACTCTATATGTGGATCAGACATGTTACTTTGCTCTAAATGTTGAACTTTTCGTTTGAATGTATGGAATGGGCTCTTATTTTTTTAAATGGGTTGTATTTGTCCTCCACGGGTTTAGAGGCTGACTTGTGGGCCTACCAAGTTGACGCGTACACAATCAGGAGATGATTGTACATGGAGAGGATGACAGTAGGGACCCGCCAAGGTCATGGCAGTACGCAAGCAAGTGCCTCGTTATTTCAAGCCAATTAAAAAATGGCTCCTCCTAATGGATTTCTGACATCTGGGTCCCATGCCATTATCAACGTAGTCAATAAATGAGAGAATTGCACAATGCACGGTTGACACCAGGGACCCAGCAGCTCGCCTAGTTATTTTTATTTTGGGTTAATTTGCTAAATGCCACTCCAAATCTGGTGTTTCCGAGAAATGCCACTGCAGTTTCCAAACTTTGAAAAATGCCATTTCATGCCATTTCCAGTGGCATTTTTTGAAGTCTGGAGTGGCGTTTTTCAAAGTTTGCAAATTGCAGTGGCGTTTTTCAAAGTTTGCAAAAATTGCAGTGGCATTTTTCAAAGTTTGGAAATTGCAGTGGCATTTTTATGAATCGCCATAATAGGAGTGGCATTTATCTAATTTTTTTGAGACGGAAGCAGGGTGTTAACTGGGCTGTGCGGGACACTCTAGCCTGTCTAGATAGCCTTTTCTTTTATGTTTACCACAGACCAGCCCAGTAGTTTTTTTTCTTTCTAAAAATGTCTAGCCCAGTTTTTTGTCATTTGTCAAGTAAGTCACTTTGTGAAGCCTGTTGGGCTGCAAATCTTTCAAGATGAGGAGAGCTTCATTTGGCTGGCAGAGAAAATGGCCTATCAGTAATAAGAAATGGGATGTACATTTTTAAAACACATCAAACCGGCAATTAGTTTCAAATATCTTTTTTTCATTTCGAGATTTTAAATTGCATTGATTTTTATGTGTGGACAATTTATTGGATTTTATATTGATATACATTTATTTTTAAAACTAGTCTGAATGTGACTTGAAATTTTGGGATTAAAAACAGTTTAGACCGCACCGACATATGCAAAATTTCGTATAATTTTTTAACCGTGGCCATAATATGGCCTGTAATGCTAACAAAAAGAATATGGGCTCCAAAAACCCGTAAGAATTAGCAAATGGGCTGTAAATTATTAGAAATAATGGCAGATGGCCTGTATGCTGTTTTCCACAGATTTGAGGCTTTCCTATAAAAAGGTTGATGCACAAGCAGTGACTGTTGGATGTCCATCCAACGGCCGTCGTGCTTCTTCAATCTCTGCTCTTCCTGCTCCAGCCGCTCAAAAAAGCGCCAGCGGGACAGCCTGCTCCCTCCTCCCTGCGGCCGGCTATGCTGCCGTGCAGGCCTCACCGCTCCACAGTACTCCAATCGCTGGCCTAGCCATCCCTCTACTCACCCAAACCTGTTGTTATTCTCCGGCGACGGCAGACGAACTAGTAAACCCTCGTACAGTCATACTGCCCTCCACGTGGGAAACAACTGTCGTGTCTTCCCTGGCTCCGTGTCGTTCCCTTCCTAGGCCTCACCGTCGTCCATCGCCCTGGTACTCTCAGCGTGGCGTGGTCAACGTGGTCAACAACCGACATGCATCTGAAGTGGACTGTACGTGGACAGGCTGACAGCTGGGTCCATAGCCGCACGCTAGAAAGTGCCTCCTTATTACGCGCAAAATAATGATTCCTCCACATGACATCTGGGACCCACCGAAAGGGCCTCTATATTTCGTGAAAAAAACGTTACCGCCGCTGACAGCTCGGACCCACCAGCTATATCTTCGCACGCAAGGAAGTGCCTCCTTATTACGCACAAAAAAATGAATACTCCCCCTGCTAGATGGGACCTAGTATAGTGGGCGTACTAAGTTGACGGGGACGAAGGGCTTTGTCAACTTAGTCAATATGCACGATTCTAGCTCCAGTGAGCGTACGATGTCCATCCAACGGCCGTAGTGCTTCTTCAAGCTCTGGTCTTCTTGCTCCAGCCGCCCAAAGCAGCGCCGGTCGTGCCACCTGCTCCTGCCTCCCGTGGCCGGCTGTGCTGCCGCGGAGGCCTCACCGCCATCATACTATCCCACCGCTGGCTAGGCCATCCGTCCACTCCACTCACCCACACCCCATGTTATTCTGCGGCGACGGCAGCGCAGCCGAACCAGTGAACCCTCGTACTCCTCTCCGCATGGGCATCCACTGCCGCGTCTTCCCTGGATCCGCGTCTTCCCCTTCCTAGGCCTCGCTGTCGTCCACCACCGTGGTGCTCTCGGCGCGGCATGGTCAATGTGGTTAATGACCGACTTCCATCGGAAGAGTACAGTATGTGGAGAGGCTGACAGCTAGGTCCACGGCAGCCGCAAGGAAGTGCCTCCTTACTACGCGGAAAATAATTATTCCTCTGCTTGACAGCAGGGACCCACCGGACAGGCCACAAGTATTTCACGGAAAAAACGTTCCCCCCTGACTACTGGGACCCACCGGACAGGAGACCGTATTTCGCGAAAAAAAACATTCCCGCCATTGTCAGCTCAGAACCACCGGAAGTGCCTCCTTATTACGCACAAAAAAATGAATACTCCCCCTGCTAGCTGGGACCCACCTTGGTGGGAGGCTGACTTGTGGGCCTACTAAGTTGACTAGGACGGAGGCCTTTGTCAACTTTAGTCAATATAAACGATTCTAGCTCCAGTGACCATATGATGTCCATCAAACGGCCGTAGTGCTTCTTCAACCTCTTGTCTTCTTGCTCCAGCCGCCCAAAGCAGCGCCGGTCGTGCCGCATGATCCTGCCTCTCGTGGCCGGCTGTGATGCCGCGGAGGCCTCACCGCCCCCTACTACTCCCACCGCTGGCCAGGCCATCCCTCTAATCACCCACACCCCCTGTTATTCTACGACGACGCCAGCCTCACACCGCAGCCGAACCAGTGAACCCTCATAATCCTCTACGCGTGGGCATCCACTTACGCGTCTTCCCCGGCTCCGTGTCCTCCCATTCCTATGCCTCGCTGTCGTCCACCGCCCTGGTGCTCTCGGCGCGGTGTGGTAAACATGGTCAAGGAACGACTTCCATCAGATGTGGACTGTACGTGCAGAGGCTGACAACTGGCTCTAGGGCCGCAGCAAGGAAGTGCCTCGTTATTACGCGGAAAAGAATGATTCCTCCACCTGACAGCAGGGACCCACCGGACGGGCCACCGTATTTCACGAGAAAAGCGTTTCCCCCCTGACTGCTGGGACCCACCAGCTACATCTTCGCACGCAAGGAAGCGCGTCCATATTACGTGCAAAAAAATGATTCGCCCCCTGACTGCTGGGACCCACCAGCTATATCTTCGCATGCTAGGAAGTGCGTCCGGGAAAAAAAATCAATTCGCCCCCTGACTACTGGGACCCACCAGCAACATCTTCGCACGCAAGGAAGTGCCTGACAGTTGGGACCCACCCGGTCGAAGCGTACGTAGTGTTGTCATTCTGGTCGCGAATGTGTACGTACATACTGGTCGATGTAGAGGCGCGCATGTAGCATGTACACGTACATACAGCGGCCAGTGTGCAAGAAAGAAAATACGGCCATGCACGTACATACGGGCGGGGTCTCGAATGCCTACTCGGGCATATGTACGGCCAGGGCTTGTGTACATGGCTGGGTCAGAACGGAGAAACTGCGTCGTTGTCGTGTTCATGGGGAGGCAACAGAATGCGTCGTGTTCATGGGGAGGCAACAAAACGCGTGGGAGCCAACCGGCTTGGATGGAACAACCGATGGAAACGAGGCCTGGCGTACCGCACAATGGAGGAAACGGCCTTGTGTTCGACCGGCCACATTCGAAACAGGATCCTGTTCATCGGGAGGGGTCTGGGTACCGCAAAACGGAGGAAACGGACTTGTGTTGGACCTCCTACAGTCGAAACAGGGTCATGTTGATCGGGAGGGGTGTGGCGTACCGCAAAACGGAGGAAACAGACTTGTGTTGGAGCGCTACGGTCGAAACGGGGGTCCTGTTCATTGGGAGGGCTATGGCGTACCGCAAAACGGGACTCCATGGGATACTTTTCATCTGCACCGTTGACCTTCTCCAGCCTCCACGGGCTACTGTTCATCCACCGTCGACCTCCTCCAACCTCCACCTGCGACTGTTCATCCACGGGCTCCTGTTCATCCAGCCTCCACCACGCGCTACTCCACTGGCTACTGTTCAACCAGCCCTCTCCACGGGCTCCTGTTCAACCACCCCTCCACAGGCTACTGTTCATCCACCCCTCCACCATGTACTTTTCATCCAGCCCTCCACGGGGTCCTGTTCATCCAGCCCCAACCAGCTCGATCGATCGGGGTCCTGTTCATCCAGAGGCAACACCATGGGGTGCTGTTCATCCGCCCCCACCGCTCACTGTTCATCCAAATCCCCCCAGGCAACGCTCACTGTTCATCCAGAGGCAGCATCGACCGGCTTTAGTTAGCAGCAGTAGCGAAGGAATCGCTCGATCGGGTTCAGTTAACAGCCATCGATCGATCGCTCGGGTTCAGTAACGTGTAGCCTGCATTGCAATTGCTCGGGTTCAGTATAGGCGAACGCCTCGCTCGGGTTCAGTTAGAGCCCAACGCCTCGCACACACGCGCATACATGTACGAAAGAAACGTGCATCGCTCGGCCCCCGACCACCCACCGTAACCGGGAACTCCCCGAAAGTTTCCTCGCCCTTACTTCTACCACGGATTTTTCCATCATGGACGGCCCAAAGAATGTCATGCAACTGCGTCTCCGGCCCTCCTAGGATGAAAAGCCCATTTTCTGTCATGATTTTTTGTCATAGAAGTAGGAGCCCACCACATCTATGATGATACCGGGTTTTGTCACAATTATCGTCATAGAAGTGTCATAAGTATGACAGAAAGTTTTTTCGTTTCGCCCAAAATGTCATGGATGTGTCTTTTTTTTGTAGTGGGTGTTGATATAGAAGCCCTCCGTGATCGAATCCCCCTCTGGCGGAGCACCGGAAAAGGCCCCAAGATTGGATCTCACGGGTATAGAAGGTTGCTGCAGTGCAAATAGGGTTTCATGGTGCTCCTAGATGTTTTCAGGGTATATGAGTATATATAGGCGAAATAAGTCGGTCAGGGGAGCCACGAGGGGCCCACGAGGTTGGGGGGGGTGAGGGAGTCCTGGATTAGGGGATATCCGGACAACCGGACTCTATACTTCGTCTGGACTATTGGAGCATGAAGATACAAGACTCAAGACTCCGTCCCGTGTCCGGATGGGACTCTCCTTTGCGTGGAAAACAAGCTTGGCAATCCGGATATTTTATTTCCTTCCTTGTAACGGACTCCATGTAAACCCTAGCTCTCTCCGGTGTCTATATAAACCAGAGAGGTTGGTCCTTAGAAGGCCGATCACAATTACAAGCATAATCATCATAGGCTAGCTTCTAGGGTTTAGCCTCTACGAGATCGTGGTAGATCTACTCTTGTACTACTCATATCGTCAATATTAATCAAGCAGGAAGTAGGGTTTTACCTCCATCGAGAGGGCCCGAACCTGGGTAAACATTGTGTCCCTTGCTTCCTGTTACCATCAGCCTAAGACGCACAGATCGGGACCCCGTACTCGAGATCTGCCAGTTTTGACACCGACATTGGTGCTTTCATTGAGAGTTCCTCTGTGTCGTCGCTGCAAGGCTTGATGGCGCCTTCGACCGCCAACAACACGGTCCAGGGTGAAACTTTTCTCCCCGGACAGATCTTTGTGTTCGGCGGCTTCGCACTGCGGGCCAATTCGCTTGGCCATTTGGAGCAGATCGACAACTATGCCCCTGGCCACCAGATCAGGTTTGGAAACCTGAACTACACGGCGGATATTCGCGGAGACTTGATCTTCGACGGATTCGGGCATGTTCCAGGAGCACCGGACAGTCATGACGAGCACGGCTTAGACCCGCTGTCGGACAACTCTCGGGATATCACCCAGCAGTAGCCCCGGACCTAAATCCGGAGCAGGCAGCGTTGCCTAAGGACGGAGGGATGGGCCCTACCCTGCAGGCCGCACACTCATCGGCGGTAGATCCGAACACAGACCTCACTTCTAAGGAAGCCTGTGACTCCGGACCCCCATACTCGTATCCGGTTGTAGGTTCCAGTCCGTGCACTCCCGAGCCCGCCGAGCCTGGTTGGGCTCCGGTAATGGAGTTTACCACTGCGGATATCTTCCGGCACTCGCCCTTTGGCGACTTGCTGAACTCATTGTCAGGAGGCTCTTGGCCGAACTATGTCCGGCTCGAGTGGGAAGCAGGCGATGAAGGAATTCGCTGCCCACCCACCACCCACTTCATTGCTATGATCGACGATCTAACCGACTTGCTCGACTTTGACTTCGAAGACATCGACGGTATGGACGACGATCCAGGAGAAGTCCAGGAACCACCGCTCATAGGGCGGTGGACAGCCACCTCCTCATATGATGTATATATGGTGAACACTCCAAAGGAAACTAATGGCGATGAGGCAACGGAGGATAACCCCTCAGGGAGAAAAACAAAGCATGGGTGTCGTCGGTGCCACTCCAAGCCCCGCCACAACAATACTGGCCCAGGAGACGAAAACAATCTGGATAGTGCCGAAGAGGAATACAACCCCGATCACCCCGCCTTCGAGCAGGCCGAGCAGGAAGATGAGCAGGTCAGCTCAGACGAACAGGTGACAGACGGATATCCGGAGGAGGACAACTACATGCCCCCTCCGAAGACGAGATTAGCCTCGGCGACGACGAGTTCGGCGTACCTGAGGATCCCGTGGAGCAGGAGCGCTTCAAGCGTAGGCTTATGGCCACTGCGAGGAGCCTGAAAAAGAAGCAGCAGCAACTCAAAGCTGATCAAGACCTGCTCACAGATAGGTGGACTGAGGTCCTGGGAGCCGAGGAATACAGACTCGAGCGCCACACGGCTGACCGGCCAACCCACGGCCTTGATAAAATGGCATATCAGCCCGAATACCAGCCCACACCCCCACGCCAATACACTACGGCCCGGGGCAACAGGCAAGACCTGCAAGATATACTGGAAAACAAAGCAGGACAGCCAAGATCGATCTAAGGATCGCGGGGGCGCGCCCCAGCACACAACAATGACCGTCGCGACGGATACACCATAAACAAGTCCGGCCAGGCTGAACATAGTCACCCAGACCAATTCGAACTGCGTAGGCACATAGCCCGGCACAGAGGCGCCGCACACCCCCTCTGCTTCACCCATGAAGTGATGGATCACGAATTCCCAGAAGGGTTCAAACCCATAAACATCGAATCATACGATGGCACAACGGACCCTGCAGTATGGATTGAAGATTTCCTTCTCCATATTCACATGGCCCGCGGAGACGACCTACACGCCATCAAGTGTCTTCCCCTCAAGCTCAAAGGACCCGCTCGGCACTGGCTAAACAGCATGCCCGCAAATTCCATTGGCAGTTGGGAAAACCTGGAAGACGCGTTCCTCGACAACTTCCAGGGCACATACGTGCGACCACCAGATGCTGATGATTTGAGCCACATTACTCAACAGCCCAGAGAGTCAGCCAGGAAATTCTGGACTCGGTTCCTAACTAAAAAGATTCAGATAGTCGACTGTGCGGACGCCGAAGCCCTGGCGGCTTTTAAGCATAATATCTGTGACGAGTGGCTCGCCCGACACCTCGGATAGGAAAAACCCAAGTCCATGGCAGCTCTCACGACACTAATGACCCGCTTTTGCGCGGGCGAGGACAGCTGGTTGGCTCGCAGCAGCACCACGCCACATTCTGGCACTTCAAATATCCATGACAATAACGGCAAGCCACAGCGCAACAGACACAAGCGATGGAACAACGGCGACAACACCGAAGACACGACAGTCAACCACACCAACGGAGACTGCTGGGTGTTCAAACATGCCGGCAAAATAAACGCCGAAAACAAGGACAAGGGGCTGCACAGCGACGATGACGAGGAGCCCCGGAGTCCGAACACGGGGGGACAAAAGAAATTCCCCCCCCCCACCAGGTGAAAACGGTCAACATGATCTACGCCACTCACATTCCCAAGCGGGAACGGAAGCAAGCACTACGAGACGTCTATGCGATGGAGCCAGTCGCCCACAAATTCAACCCATGGTCAGCTTGTCCGATCACCTTTGATCATAGGGATCACCCTACTAGCATCCATCACGGCGGCTCAACCGCATTGGTCCTAGACCCAATCATCGACGGATTCCACCTCACGCGAGTCCTTATGGACGGCGGCAGCAGCCTGAACCTGCTTTGTCAAGACATAGTGCACAAAATGGGCATCGACCCTTCAAGGATCAAGCCCACCAAAACCACCTTTAAAGGTGTAATTATTGGAGTGGAGGCCCGTTGTACGGGCTCTATAACATTGGAAGTGGTCTTCGGATCTCCAGATAACTTCCGAAGCGAAGAATTAATCTTCGATATCGTCCCTTTCCGTAGTGGTTACCACGCACTGCTCGGACAAACCGCATTCGCTAGATTCAATGCGGTACCACACTATGCCTACCTCAAGCTCAAGATGCTAGGACCGCGCTGGGTCATAACAGTCAACGGAAATATGGACCGCTCTCTCCATACAGAAGAGCATACTGCAGCCCTCGCGGCGGAAGTACAATGTGGCCTCCTCCGACAAACCACCAATCCGGCAACGACAACCTCAAGCACCGTCAAGCGAGTCCGGAGCGTCCCGCAACAGGATCACCAGGCACGCAAAGAGCGCGACTAGCAGTCCCGCCCCCGCTTGAAACCCATCAAAGCAGCATTCGTGCGACGCGTACACAATTGCGCACTCAAAATACCATGGGCACATGCGGAGGCGCAGCAGTGACTCAGTCAACAGTGCGGTATCACCGCAACATACCTTCATAACCTTCCCTTTTTATTTTTTAGGATATTGCTTTAGGGCAGCCTCTTCAGAAAAGCCGGATTGTCGGACTTACATAGGAGAGAAAACCAAGGAGGCAACAGGCTTTGCACACAAAAGGAAATACCCAGGTGGAAACTATTCACGATCATTGTACCTGTTTTATATACCTACATGCAGCCTGCCCTTGGATAGGACATGTTAAATAGTCCTATTTAGTTCTGCTTCAAACGCAACCATTGTAAACATACGCTTAAACGTATTATTCAACGGGAGATAATATATAGCGTCAGCTTATTATTCCTATTTGCGCATTTTCTTTGCAAACATTTATTTAATATTGCATCCGTACACCTTGGTACGATTAGTTTGTCAGGGGCTTCACATGGCGCCTCATAATACGGAAAAACAAGTCCGAACACTTTCAACAGTGTGGCACCCCGAACTTATAGCACTATATGCATCAGCTCCGAATCACGTCTTGGGTCAATAGCTGGGTTTGCCCGGCTCCCTTGTTTTGGTAGCTTACGTTCCGTTATATCGGCTAAGGTAGCGCAGGGATAACTACTGTGATTGTGTCCCGGTTCTTCCGGACGAGCACCTCAGTAGAGAAAGCCGAAAACTGACCGGCATGATGAGGCAAGAGCTGGTCGCTATTCTAGATGTCTTAAAATCCTTAAATATTTTTTCAGCTTTAGGAGATGAATCGGCCTCGTCCGATTTAGGCGTATATAGCGCCCCAATTCGGTCCCCCGAATTCTAGGGGCTTCGCCGAAATTTAAAATTGTAGACTTTTATGGCTAAGTGAAATTTATAAAGCCGCATAGTCCGATTGCCTTGTTCGCTGCGCCGGATACCTCCTTAAGGGACCAACAATTTGGATAAAGAGTATCCAGGTTTTTCCAGGAACACCCCGGTACTAGCTACGTGGGGGCGGAAGCCGACGACTGGCCTACTTTCAGAACTTTATAAACAGCCGCACAGAAGGTAATATTTTGAATCAAACAGCTCTACATAGAGCAATTAACTTCGTCTTAATATTACAACAACGACAGAGGTACATTTATTCAAGGATCGTGTCCTTGGTACATTCATCGTCCACGAGATGAGCGCCCTTCATAATGCCATCGTAATACTTCTCGGGATAGCGATGCGCCTTGCCCTCCGGTGGACCGTCCTTCACCAGCTTCTCCGCATCCAGCTTGCCCCAATGCACCTTCGCGCGGGCAAAGGCCCGGCGGGCACCCTCAGTGCAAACGGATTGCTTGATAACTTCAAGACGCAGACAAGCATTCACCATCCGCTTGATCAGGCCGAAGTAGCTAGTGGGCAGGGGCTCACCAGGCCACATCCGGACTATGAAATCTTTGATAGCCACTTCGGCCGCCCTGTGGAGTTCGACCAACTGCTTCAGTTGGTCACTCACAGGCATAGGGTGTTCGGCCCCAGCATACTGGGACCAGAACAGCTTCTCCGTTGAGCTCCCCTCCTGGGCACGGTAGAACTCCGCGGCATCTGATATGCTGCGTGGCAGATCTACGAATGCCCCTGGGGAGCCCCGAATTCGAGTAAGTAAAAGAAACGCCTCCTCCACATGTTTGCTTTGCATAAAGAATGTCTTACCCGCCGCTATCTTCTTGGCCGCCTGGATTTCCTGCTGTGCCTTGTCGGCTTCGGCCTTGGCGTCTTTCATACTCGCAAGGGCCTTCGCAAGCTCGGCCTCTTTCATCTTAAGATCATGCTCCACGGACTCGAACTTCTTGCCGAGCTCCCGGAGCTCTTGCTGTACCTCGCCCACTCTAGCATCTTGATTTTCACGCTCCTTGCATTCCAAGGCCGCCTTGTCTTCGTCCTCGGATAGCGCTTTCTTCAGGGACGCCACTTCGGTGTGGCCCCTATTACACAGTCACGATGCTTCGTCGTTAGACTAACCAATTTTATCTATCCTTCATTTTATGAGAGCGGGGAATCACTCACCTTTGTTCTCTTCGAGCTGCCTCTTCGTGTGGTCGAGCTCTCCCTGAGCCTTCTCTAGGTCCCGCTTTAGTCCGACGACCTCGGCTGTGCGGACAACAACGGCAAGCAGCACATCCTGCTTATTCACATGCACACTTACTATTAGACTCATGCAGATTATAATTGACCCTCTGTTTGGCTTTTCTTTCCGAACACCAAACAGAGTATCAGGGGCTACTACCTATCGGGTGGTAATTTCACACATTTTTATTACTTACCTCAAAGCCTGTCAGGAGGCTGGTGCAAGCTTCAGTTAGTCCATGCTTGGCGGACAAAACCTTCTGAATCACCACACTCATAAGAGTACGGTGCTCTTCATCCATGGAAGCGCCGCGAAGCGCTTCCATCAGATAATTCGATGCCTCGGGCATAACGGAAGCCCTCGGCACGGACGGCTCGCCCTCCCTAACAAGGGGATGCCCGCCTGAGTCCGAAACCATTCCAGGTTCCGGAAGAGTGTTCGGCTGAGAGCCCAGCTTACTGCGGCTCTCATCGACACGATCTGCGGGGATATTGAACCCCGCGTGTCCGACATCTGGAATTCCGCCCTGGGGCCTCTCCAGAGTCACCTCCCCCCGCTCTGGCAGCCTTCGGGACAACACCTCCATGTCATCTGCGGGTTGAGGAGTAGTGGCCGTCGGGAGCAAGTTCATCGCTGAATCGCTCAGGGACCCATCTGAAGACGATACCTCAGGATGAACCCTGGCCGGACTACATATATGTTCGGCATTATAAAAAGACTATGAAGTAAAATCACGATAGAGTGCGAATATTTACGATCGTGCTAGGGGCTTCCCCCTGGGCAGCCACCCCTCCTCGCTATGGGCAGCCATGGTGGAGTAGTCCGAAAGGGACACCTTTCCCTTCTTGGACGTCCCGGCCTCCTCCTTCGGGGCGGCTTTCCTCTTTTTCTCCTCCCCAGTGCGGGGAGGTAGAGTTTCTTCTTGCTTCCCCCCGCCTCCGTTGGAGGAATCTGCCTCGTCGTCGTCGGACGACGAGGGTATGACGGCTTTGCGCCGGGGGCCTTTCCCAACCCCCTGGTCTGCCTTCTCAGGCCCCTCATCCTCTCCGGATGGGGTAGCCCCTTTTCTTCTTCCTCCCCTTCGGGGGAGGAGTGTGCCTCGTCATCTTCGGACGAGGCTTCTGGTACAACCTTGCACCGGAGACCCTTCCTGGTCCTCAGGGCCTTCTTTTCGGCCTTCTTCTCCGGTGCCTTGTAGGGCGCCGGGACTAGCATCTCCATCAGGAGAGCATCAGTTGGGCCTTCTGGCAGCGGAACCGGACAGTCAATCTGCTCCGCTGTCTCCACATAATCCTGATCAAATATGCACAATTACTTAAGACTCCCCCACGAATATATTGGGAAGAGCTGAATACGGTGGTAGTCAGAAAACTCACCGAACGAGGAGGCCGCGCGGCATGTAGTTAACAGTCCTCGGATGTGGGAGGAGGTACTTCGGAGGCCTTGAACAGCGCCTTCCATGTGTCTTTATGCGTCATGCCGTAGAGCCTCCGAAGCGCCTAGTGTTCGTCCGGGATGAACTCCCACAGATTAAATGCCCGCCTTTGGCACGGCAGAATCCGGCGAACGAGCATGACCTGGATTACGTTGACAAGCTTGATGTTCTTGTCCTTCGTGCTCTTAATGCAGTTTTGGAGTCTGGTCAGCTCTATAGGTTCGCCCCAGGCTAGGCCCTTCTTTTCCCAGGAGGTGAGCCGCATGGGGGTTTCGGATCGGAACTTGGGGGCCGCCGCCCAGTTGGCACCGCGCGGCTCGGTGATGTAGAACCACCCCGATTGCCACCCTTTCACGGTCTCCGTGAAGGAGCCGCTAAGCCAGGTGATGTGAGGCATCTTGCCCACCATGGCCCCTCCGCTCTCCGCTTGCTGGCCGCTCACGATCTTCGGCTTCACGCAGAAGATTTATAGCCACAAGCCAAAGTGAGGCTTGATGCGGAGGAAGGCCTCGCACACGACGATAAACGCCGAGATGTTGAGGACGAAATTTGGGGCTAGATCATGGAAATCTAGCCCGTAGTAGAACATGAGCCTGCGGACGAAGGGATGAAGTGGAAATCCCAGTCCACGGATGAAGTGGGCGACAAACACGACCCTCTCGTGAGGTTCCGGAGTTGGAATGACGTGCCCAGCGTCCGGTAGCTGGTGCGCGATGTCTGCGGCCAAGTATCCAGCCGCCCGAGGATTCGTGATATGCTTCTCCTTCACGGTGGAAGCCACCCACTTGCCTCCTGCTCCGGACATGTTTGGTTGTGCAGAGAAGACTTGGTCTAGGGCGCTGGAGCTCGAGGAGGCAAAGGTGAGAAAGGGAGGAAGAAGGCATGGGTAAAAATGGGGAACCCTTATCCCTTTATAGAGGCGATGAATGCGGTGCGCCTCCCAACTTGTCCGTTGAGAATCGCTTACTTCTCAAGCGCCACGATTGATGGCGCGGTTGGGTTACCCATATCCGTATTGATGAGAATCCCGTGATAAGGGGACACGATCTCTGCTTCGACAAGACATGTCAAGGAAACCGCCTGCCAATATGCGCTATGGCTGGTTGTGGGAAAATGGTTTGAATAATGACCCGACCGTAATAACATATCATGTCGTCTACAAAGTTGTCAACTAAAATATCATTCTCTCTATGATGGTATGTGAAGATCATTTTGCAGAACCGGACATGGTTTACATGTTCAATGATTACCTTGAAATATTCGGAGAAGGAACCCGCCTTGCAATGCCGAAGACAATACTGCGCGCCGGACTCATCGTCATTGAAGCCTGGTTCAGGGGCTAATGAGGGAGTCCTGGATTAGGTGGTATCCGGACAGCCGGACTCTATACTTCGTCCGAACTATTGGAGCGCCGGACTCAAGACTCCATCCCGTATCCGGATGGGACTCTCCTTTGCGTGGAAAACAAGCTTGGCGATCCGGATATTGTATTTCCTTCCTTCTAACCAACTCCATGTAAACCCTAGCTCTCTCTGGTGTCTATATAAACCGGAGAGGTTGGTCCTTAGAAGGCCGATCACAATTACAATCATAATCATCATAGGCTAGCTTCTAGGGTTTAGCCTCTACGATCTCGTGGTAGATCTACTCTTGTACTACTCATATCGTCAATATTAATCAAGCAGGAAGTAGGGTTTTACCTCCATCGAGAGGGCCCAAACCTGGGTAAACATTGCGTCCCTTGCTTCTTGTTACCATCAGCCTAAGACGCATAGATCGGGACCCCCTACCCGAGATCCGCCGGTTTTGACACCGACAGGGGGCGCGCCTACCCCCCTGGGTGCTCCTCCCTCCCTCGTGGCCTCCTTGTTTCTTTCTTGATGTCCACTCCAAGTCTCCTGGGTTGGGTTCCAAAAATAACTCTCCCTAAGGTTTCATTCCATTTGGACTCCATTTGATATTCATTTTCTGCGAAACACTGAAATAGGCAAAAAACAATTTGGACCAGGCTTCCGGTTAATAGGTTAGTCCCAAAAATAATATAAATGTGTATAATAAAGCGTATTAAACATCCAAAACAGATAATATAATAGCATGGAACAATCAAAAATTATGGATACGTTGGAGACGTATTATACCGCACAAGAAGAAGCCTTGATGGTATTGAAAGATAAGTTGACACATGCTCCTTTACTCCAACTTCTCGATTTTAAAAAGACTTTTGAGCTTGAATGTGATGCTAGTGGAATTAGATTAGGAGGTGTGTTATTACAAGATGGTAAACCGGTTGCATACTTTTATGGAAAAAAAGAGTGGGCCTAGTCTGAACTATTCTGCTTATGATAAGGAATTATATGCTCTTGTTCGCACTTGAGAAACATGGCATTTATGGCCCAAAGAATTTGTTACACATTATGATCATGAATCTTTGAAGCATATTAAAAGTCAAGCAAAACTGAACCATAGACATGCTAAATGGGTTGAATTCATTGAGACTTTCCCTAATGTCATAAAACACAAGAAGGGTAAAGAAAATGTTATTGCTGACGCACTATCTCGTTGCTATGCTATGCTTTCACAAGTGAACTTTAAAATGTCTGGTTTCGAGACCATCAAAGATCACTATGTGCATGAAGTTCGTCGTTAATGATGGATTTGTGTTTTGTGCTAACAAGTTATGCATTCCAGCTAGCTCCGTTCATCTTTTGTTGTTGCAGGAGGAACATGTTCTTCTTTGGTTACATTTGCGTAAAGATAGGTTTCCTGATTTGCACAAGTCAAAGCTAATGCCACGTGTTGATGGTCCTTTTATGGTGTTAGAGAAAATAATGATAATGCATATAAACCTGAGCTACCTGCAGATTTTTGGGTTAGTCCCACTTTTAACATTGCACATTTGATGCCTTACTTGGGAGAGGAAGATGAGCTCCCGTCGAGGACGACTTCAATTCAAGAAGGGGAGGATGATGAGGACATCACTAACAAAGTTACACCCACAAGCCCTACTGCTACATATACTGGACCAATTACTAGAGCTCATCCATGCCAATTAAATTACCAGGTACTTTCGCTTGGTAATGATTCTAATGTTCATGAGAATATGATGCTGCCTAAATTGGATATATTTGTTTTACTTATAAATGAAGGGCCAACCATGGACAAGAACGATGAACACTAGAGCATGATCATGAATGGAGAAGGTGGCGCACACTGGGGGAGCAAGAACAGAGTTTCTAGTGGAGTTTTCACCACTTTGGAGCCACCATGATGACATCCAAGGATATGGACGAAATATACAAGATGGCCTTTCATAAATTTCGTCTAGGGATTAATATAGGTGTTGCGCCACCTTGTGTTTCTCTCAGTCCCATGTAATTTTTAAATACTACTTATAGACTATTTCTTCAGAGTTCGAATTGTAGGGGAAATGACTCAGTAGGTGTTTTAGTCCCACCTTGTCAAGGGGGGGGGGGAGTACCCTCTCCCCCCCTACAAATGCAACACTTAAGGCACCATTTAGACTTTGGGTTTTTGTTTAGATTAAAAGTTCGCCATAGCTGCAGCTTTGCGTACTTCGTTTGTGTTCTACCACCATACAAAAACATCACAGAAGCCCACCTTCATTAATGAAGCTTTCCTCTTATATTCGTAATATTCAGATTGCAATTTCAATTTCTTGCTTGTTCTTTGTTTGCGTGCAGGACATAGACCTTTGTGGTCAGGTTGATCATGCCCCGGTGTAGTCAATAACACCCCGGAGTTGGTTTAGCGATTGCTAAGGCGCGACGTCCTCGCATGTTCGTAGTCAGACCGCCAAAGTCTACTCCACCGAAAATGATAGCCACCATCTCATCGAAAGACGAGACACCTTTGCCTCTATCAGACCTCATTCCTGTACCTCTTTTTATTATAAGTGTTTGAATCACTATTTGCCTGTTGTTTTGAGATGGATTTGACACTTTGGCATAGCTTGCTAGAGACCATCGCTTCAAGGGAATCTTCCTGTCATGGGTTCAATAACACAGGGTGACCTCTGGTGAAATAGGTGCGAGTGACCTATGGGGGAATAGGTGCGGAATACCCTTTTTAGTTCCAATACTGGATCAATAAAAAGGAGATATGACTCGCCCAAAGGAGGGAAATTCATAAACACATCCTCGTCTTCATTATCTCCATTTGCGGTTATCTCGTTCCTTTACTTTGTGCAAGATTCTACCTTATGTTTACTCTTACTTGCTTGTGCTAATCGTTGTGATTGTCATATAGATTTTCCACCTAGTTGCATATCTACATAACCTATATTTTCGTTGGGCCTAAAACTTGGGAACAAAGTTGAAATTGGAAATCGCATATTCGAGCTCCCCCTTCAGTTGATGATGTAGGGTGGAACCCTAGATGCCTGATCTTTCACGATTGGAGGGGATCCTACCAAGAACATGAAGAACATGAGGGAAAACCTGAGGAGAGAAACACTCAAATCAACAAGATTCGATTACACATGTGCTAAATCCTCTAAACGCAAAGAGATACATGATCCAGGATCAACAAGGGATGATACAAGTAGCAAGTTCTTCTTCGTGATGAGGTCTTGACGGTCTTCCCGTGAGGGGTCTTGAATCCAAGATGGATCTTCTCCGTAGAGGCCACGGTCTCTCTCGGTGGAGTAGATCCGGATGATGAGCAAAGCTCTATCTCACAAATGAGCTAAAACTATCGCTAACCCTAACTAGGAGGAGGGGGTGTCCTATTTATAGCTATAGTGCAATTGGGGGCGAGGTGAAGGGGTACATGGGCCTCGGGCCCGAAGCTCTATGCAGATAGGCGTCGGACGTTCGACAGTTACTGGATGTCTGGTGACTCGCGGGGGACCGGACGTCCGAGAAGAGTCGGAAGTCCGATGTTTTGGTTTGGGTGTGGATTTGTCGGTCGTCCGGTCGGGGCCGGTCGTCCGGGCGCTGGAGGATGTCGGACGTCCGGTTGGTGTCGGTCGTCCGAACACTATAGGTCTCGCTGACTGGGACTTGGGCAAGCTGGTGAAGACTCCAGTCATCGGACGTCCGGTAATGACCGGTCGTCCGTTGACTCTCGGACGTCCGAGAGCTGTAGCTTCCTGGCAGCTCTTCTCTTGTTCCTCGCGCTTGGTGTCCTCGCCGTCTTGTCCAATGATCATAGCTATTCCATGGCCTTCCTCTTGGTTCCTGGTCATGCATAGCACATATGTTTGAGGTAGTAGCCATGTCTCACCTGTGGAAAGTGACGATTCAGAGAGGAGCGAGTTCACCTTTTGTCCAATGGCGTATGTTCGAGGTCTCGTCATATGTCCTCTTGGGGCTTGGAGAGTAGTCGGAGTGTACATGGGTATGAACGTGGGATGCTCCGCATCATCTCCCCCCCTGCCCCTTAGGAAAGATCCGACCTCGGGTCGTGATCCTCATCACCATGGAAACGGTTGTCGTGGATGGACTTGTAGTTAGACGGAGTTGAAGACATTGTGCAGTCCAAGTACTCCAAGGTGTCGCCGGAGTGGTATACATGGAAGAAGAGAAAACACAAACGACACTCGGAAATACAATGGTTAGCGCACCCAAAGTGTCCATCAAGTAAGTATGAGTCCGTGCAGCAAGATTGTTCATGACAAAGCGCATGAAGCTTATGAAGATGATGTAGAATGATATGTAAAACATTCATGAGAGAAAATTCATTTGCGTGCACACAATGGTATGGTAGTTGTCATGGTGCACAAAGCTACAAATTCTACGATTGTGCAAAATGATGTCATAATGGGACAGTGTATCAAAAGCATGAACATAGTAATTGGTGCTCAGTGTGACTATGTGATCATGCAAATATTAGTGGGCAATATGATCATGATGTATGAATATGCCATCAAGAAAGAAAATTTGCTAAGGAAATGCACAAGCGTATATATCATGGATGAGAGGGGCAACTAATGGACACAAGAAAGTGAGTAAGAATACAAGTGGATATATCACTTGTATGGTTGCACTCAATACAAGTGGATATTAGAGGGGCAACTAATGGACACAAGAGACAATGATCAAGATATATCATGTGAGAGGCATGAACATATATATCATCAACCCAAGAAAGTGAGTAAGAACGGAACATGGGTGATGCGACAAAGCAAGCAATCATAATGATCAAGTCAAGCAAGCTAGTAGTGCGAAGATGCAACATACTAGAGGGAATCATGGCAAGCATGTCATGTGTGCAAATAGTGGTCATGAATAATGCACATGACATGTCACAAGCATGAAAGCAATATATGATCAAAATATCATCAATGTATTGGCGAGAGGTCATATGTGAATAGTAATGGGACATCATGACTCTCCCAACACAACAAGCATCAATAGCATGGGGCACAAAGAAATCGTGGCAATAGCTACTAGTATCTCCACCAAGCATGCAAATACACATAGGAGTAGCATAATGGTGAAACATGGGTAATGCAAGCAAGGGTCACAATTGCATGGCAAAATCATGTAAAGAGGCATAATATGCAAAGTGAACACGATAAAATGGGTATAATGTAACAAGTGGTAAATAACCCATAGCCGTGTGAGAGCCACGTAAAAGAGATGCGCATAGTCGTTGCACGAAGGGAACGGTGGTAAGGACAATTCACGTGATCCCGAAGCGTCGTTGCTCTCATGAGATCGTTTCGTCAACTCTGGGATTGAGTGGTTGGCGAGTATATGTGAGTACACAAAATAAACGCAAAGGGAAAATTGTGTGTGCATGGTAGATGTACACATCATCCATCATGATGCGCACGTGCATGTGTTGGCTAGCACAAAATATCCAATGCTCAAATAAATGAGATGCATGGTATAGAAACATGTCATCCATCATGAGAGGTTTGTTATTATGTATAGCATAATGGAGACTCAAATTGTGTAATGCATCACGTGTAGATCATTGTTATTCATGGAATGCATATGATGCACACAATCATGGTAATCATGCAAGTTATGGAATGCATCAAGATCTCCTAGTATGTATGAGGAAACTATGGGGGTCTCCTCATGAGCATTAATGGAAACATCACATGGAGAATATTGACAACATCCAAAACAAAGCATATTTGGTTGTATGTGGTTACGACATGGGATAGTAGATGAATTGCGCAAATCATATAAAGGAAGCATGGCAATATCATTGCAGGAAAAACAAAAGCCAAAGACCATCATCTCGTCATCTATGCCATAAGTGCATATGGGATTTATTTTAATGGGGCATGCATAGTTACTATGTTGAGAATATAATGATGCAATATGGGAGATCTCACCCATAGCATATGACAAGTTCAATGGATTGTCAAACATGAAGTGACCAATAGAATTTTCACATGATATCCTATGAAGCAATGCATCACAACTAGGCAACTCAACATGCTCATCATCATATTCATAATAAATTGGTAAGTCATGACATGAGGAAGTCGCACTAGCATGAAGCATGGTAATAGGTTGATCAACATCATGCAAGCAATCATTGGTAAGATAGTCCACTTGTGGGACAAGTGAAGTACCATCACCTATGTTACCTTTGGAGTGTCGCTCATGTGTTGTAGGTGAGGTTACAACTTGATGGTACCATGTGGGGTGCATATTCTTTCACCATGGCCATCGGTTTTCCCATTGGAGGGATGGACTCGTCGAGGGTAGGCATGTCGTCATGTATGAGACCTAGCACCAAAGAAAACACACTCGGAGTAGGGGGTAAGTTGTTAGAGATCATAGTGGCCTCACATGCCGTGTCAACTACCTCACTCGCTAAGTGTTGTGGCTCACTCACTCCCTCGAGGATGCTCTCACTCGTATGGTTGGTGTAGTCACTCAAATGGCTCTCAATCTCACGTAGCATGTGTGACATGCTTTCATGTGTGGGGCTAGTGGTGGTCACAGTCATCCTCTCATAGGAAATGCACTCAATGTCACATATGGTGGAGTCACTCATGTCACTCGTGGGGTGGTGTCTCTCCTCACATGGCAATTGCGGCATCTCATGATATATGGGTGTCGGAGAGGTGCAAACGTCTCCATGCTCAACTCCTTGCCGCCTTGGTTGAAGGGATAGTCCCATGCTCAACCTCCTCATCCATAACGCCTCCAAAGATGAATGGCGTAGGATGTGGAAAATCATCACTCTCCTATGAGACAAAAGATGAAGTCTCGAGTGCGGTCTCGTAGCTTGACTCGGAGTAGGAGTCCCATTGGGGCGCCGTCTTTATGTTGAAGAGGCTCGCGCTCGTCGCCGTGGTCGAAGGGTATGGCCCTTGCTTGACCTTCTTGTCACCGTCTTGTTGTTGGAGGCCCATATGATGTGGCACCTCATAGCTCGTCTCCATGACCGAAGGGAATTTCCCATGCTCGGCCATCTTTCTTGAGGGTCTTCTGAAGATGGAACTGTCGCCCTCGCTTGTAGGTGGTCGCCTTGGACTTGATGAAGTCAATGTAGGCGTACTCATCGGAAGTAGGCAAAGATGCTGTATGTCCAAAGGCAAAGATGCCTTGATAACACTTGGCGAAGATGCCAAAGTGGTGGTGGTAGCCGTAGCTTCCTCTTGGTGGTGCTTGTCTTGTGATCTTCTCTTGTGCTCTTGAAGCTTGGCCTTGGCGTGTAGTAGAGCTTGTTTGGACTTGTAAGTTTGCACTTGGCGAGCATCTTCATGATGATGGTGTCGTTGTTGTGCTTGAGCTCGTAGTAGATGTCGTTCGTCGTTGTCATGCACATGATGTTTGGAGGTGACTTTCCCTTCACGACGATGTTGATCATGATGATCGCCATGTAGATGTGGACGTGGACGACTTATGCTTGCAACATTTTTGCGCTCCGAGGACTTGTGGCTTGAACGTCACCGCCTTGAAGATGACGAAGGGGAAAGAGACTTGTAGTCGACCAACATTTCTTGTAGCTCCTCCATGTGTTTGTTGTTGTAGTTGAACAAGCTGTGGTTGTAGTCCCTTTTCCTTGCTTCAGATTGTCGTAAGTCAGTGGGGATGTTCTCAAGGCCTTGCATTGCTCGTTGTAGTCCGAAGTGGGGAGTTGTGTTGTTGTAGTTGTACGGGCCATCATTGTCATCAAAGACTGGAGATGAAATGCCTTGCCTATCCATCACAAGACTCGAGCAAATATGAGTGGAAGAAAGGATAAGAACTAGAGCAAATGTGCCTTATCCGATGTTGAAGATGGATCAAAGATCACTCAGTGATGTAACAAGGAAATAGCACAATTGGTACAGATCTCGTCGATTTCTCACACCTACACAAATAAGGCTTATGGTGGAGCTCAGTGAGGATAGTGGCGCAAAAATTTGATGCAAAATGTTAGCAAGAGTCAATAATGTTGAAAGATATTCACAAACTAGCAAGTAAAACAAGTAGACCAATAGAAATATGTGGCACACAGAAACACACACATGGATAAATAAATGGGGTCGTGCAACCAAGGAATGAGCTCAAAATGTGGAATCCACTAAAAGCGCTCATGTTGCACAACTCAAGAGAGACACTAGCACGATTGCTCTATAGGCGGATATGATACTTGTGCACAACCTATGATATGCAAAATGTATCAACTTTCTATCCCAAGTATGCTATATATGTATGATGTTCCGGTGTTCTCTCACGATGATCCAAGATGATCGGATATGACAATCTTATATGCAATGTGGTATGATGCTATGGCACTTGCTTACAAGCTCTTTGTTTTTCTCTTTTGCTTAAAAGCTTATTCTTTTCTTGTATGGCCACTTTTGCACAATGCACAAACCAAGATAATTAGTGTGTATATGCAGGAACAATCTTGTGACACAACAGATGATATGATACCAAGATGCTATGGTATGTATGCAAAGGGAGGTGTAGATCACTAATATGCACAAGTAGCGTGGCCCGGCAATACTCAAATGGCAAGTCTCGATAGGAAAGTGACTCAAAATGGTCTAGGGGTTACCAATGCATTGGAAAGGGGAATATACAATGGCGTCGTCGAGGTTACCGTCCATATGTACGATGATGACCTCGTGGTGATGATGAGTGGCGGTGTTCTTGTTGTTGACTGTTCCTAATTAGCCGACACACCTTAGGAAATTGAAAAACCAACAACAACAACAACAACAACAACAAAGCCTTTAGTCCCAAACAATTTGGGGTAGGCTAGAGGTGAAACCCATAAGATCTCGCAACCAACTCATGGCTCTGGCACATGGATAGCAAGCTTCCACGCACCCCTGTCCATAGCTAGCTCTTTGGTAATACTCCAATCATTCAGGTCTCTCTTAACGGACTCCTCCCATGTCAAATTCGGTCTACCCCGCCCTCTCTTGAAATTCTCCGCACACTTTAGCCGTCCGCTATGCACTGGAGCTTCTGGAGGCCTGTGCTGAATATGCCCAAACCATCTCAGACGATGTTGGACAAGCTTCTCTTCAATTGGTACTGCCCCAACTATATCTCGTATATCATCATTTCGGACTAGATCCTTCCTTGTGTGGCCACACATCCATCTCAACATACGCATCTCCGCCACACCTAACTGTTGAACATGTCGCCTTTTAGTCGGCCAACACTCAGCGCCATACAACATTGTGGGTCGAACTGTCGTCCTGTAGAACTTGCCTTTTAGCTTTTGTGGCACTCTCTTGTCACAGAGAATGCCAGAAGCTTGGCGCCACTTCATCCACCCGGCTTTGGTTCGATGGTTCACATCTTCATCAATACCCCCATCCTCCTACAGCATTGACCCCAAGTACCGAAAGGTGTCCTTCTGAGGTACCACCTGGCCATCAAGGCTAACCTCCTCCTCCTCACACCTAGTAGTACTGAAACCGCACATCATGTACTCGGTTTTAGTTCTACTAAGCCTAAACCCTTTCAATTCCAAGGTTTGTCTCCATAACTCTAACTTCCTATTTACCCCCGTACGACTATCGTCAACTAGCACCACATCATCCGCAAAGAGCATACACCATGGGATATCTCCTTGTATATCCCTTGTGACATCATCCATCACCAATGCAAAAAAGATAAGGGCTCAAAGCTGACCCCTGATGCAGTCCTATCTTAATCAGGAAGTCATCAGTGTCAACATCACTTGTTCGAACACTTGTTACAACATTATCGTACATGTCCATGATGAGGGTAATGTACTTTGCTGGGACTTTGTGTTTCTCCAAGGCCCACCACATGACATTCCGCGGTATCTTATCATAGGCCTTCTCCAAGTCAATGAACACCATATGCAAGTCCTTCTTTTGCTCCCTATATCTCTCCATAAGTTGTCATACCAAGAAAATGGCTTCCATGGTCAACCTCCCAGGCATGAAACCAAACTGATTTTTGGTCACGCTTGTCATTCTTCTTAAGCCGTGCTCAATGACTCTCTCTCATAGCTTCATTGTATGGCTCATCAGCTTAATTCCATGGTAATTAGTGCAACTATGAACATCCCCCTTGTTCTTGAAGATTGGTACTAATATACTCATCTCCATTCTTCGGGCATCTTGTTTGCCCGAAAAATGAGGTTGAAAAGCTTGGTTAGCCATACTATCGCTATATCCCCGAGACCTTTACACACCTCAATGGGGATACAATCAGGGCCCATCGCCTTGCCTCCTTTCATCCTTTTTAAAGCCTCCTTGACCTCAGACTCCTGGATTCGCCGCAAAAAACGCATGTTGGTCTCACCAAAGGAGTCGTCCAGCTCAATGGTAGAACTCTCATTCTCCCCATTGAACAGCTTTTCGATGTACTCCCGCCATCTATGCTTAATCTCCTCGTCCATCACCAAGAGTTGGCCTGCTCCGTCCTTGATGCATTTGACTTGGCCAATATCCCTCGTCTTCCTCTCTCGGATCTTGGCCATCTTATAGATGTCCCTTTCACCTTCCTTTGTGCCTAACGGTTGGTAGAGGTCCTCATATGCCCGACCCCTTGCTTCACCAACAGCTCGCTTTGCAGCCTTCTTTTCCATCTTGTACTTCTCTATGTTGTCTGCACTCCTATCTAGGTATAGGCGTCTGAAGCAATCTTTCTTCTCTTTAAGCGCCTTTTGGACATCATCATTCCACCACTAGGTATCCTTATCTTCGCTTCTCTTTCCCCTGGACACTCCAAACTCCTCCGAGGCCACCTTATGAATGCAAGTCGCCATCTTCATCCACACATTGTCTGCATCCCCTCCTTCCTCCCAAGGGCCCTCCTTAATGACCCTCTCCTTGAATGCTTGACCTGCCTCCCCCTTGAGCTTCCACCACTTCATTCTAATGACTTTGGCGCGCTTATCCCGCTGGACACGAATCCGAAAGCGGAAGTCAGCAACCACCAGCTTATGCTGGGGTACAACACTCTCTCCAGGTATTACCTTATAGTCTAGGCACGCACGCCTATCTTCTCTTCTCGAGAGGATGAAATCAATCTGGCTAGAGTGTTGTCCACTATTAAAAGTCACCAGATGTGATTCTCTCTTTCTAAAGAGGGTGTTAGCTAAAATCATGTTGTAGCCTAGAGCAAAGCTTAAGACATCTTCTCCTTCTCGATTCCTGATGCCATAGCCAAAGCCCCCATGCGCCCCTTCAAAACCTGTGTTAGATGTACCCACGTGGCCATTGAGGTCTCCTCCTATGAAGATCCTCTCACCAATCGGTACACTCCAAACCATGTCTTCCAGGCCTTCCCAGAACTCCCTCTTGGTGTTCTCATTGTGGCCTACTTGCAGGGCATACGCGCTAATAACATTGAGAACCAAGTCCTCAACTACCAGCTTGATCAGGATAATCCGGTCCCCACGTCTCTTGACGTCCACCACTCCATACATGAGGATCTTATGGAGATGAAACCCAAAAGGAAACGGAAAAAACGCAAACTCAAAATCTCAAACGTCATGTCAAATGATGGTAGCAGGATGCGGTGGTGGTTGCGGAAGTGGAATGATGGGTTATACGAGTCGAAGTTGAAGTTGCCGTCCCTAAGTAGCCGAAACACCTTAGAGACACATGCCACAACTCAAACAAGCTCAAACAAAATTGGGTTAAGTTGGGTTGGTGGAGGTGTATGGTGGACTAGGTTATGTGGTAGTTATGGTGGTTGTTGATAAAGAAGCAACTGTCCCTAAGTAGCCTAAACACCTTAGGAGACTCGAATCACTACTCAAGCAACCACTAATTCTATATGGATCAAAATGGGTTAGGTTGCGGAAGTCTATGGTGGTAATGCGGATGATGTGGTGAAGGCCCTAGGCAAAGATGCCAAGGTTCCAAAAATTTGATGGTGTCAAATGATGGAGGGAGCATTTTTGTGGGATGGGGGATGTCAATATCTTCAAAACGAGCTAAAGAATGTCAAAATCAGAGTTTGGATGAATTAGTTATGGCCGAAACAAAAATTCAGCAAAGTCAGTTTTCTACATGTGTCAGACGTCGGATAAAGGTCGGACGACCGGTGGCTGGAGCGTGGGACGGACGTCTGGAAAGACCGGAAATCCTATGTTTTTGCTCTGGATGGGTGGTGTCGGCCGGCCGGTAAGGGTCGGACGTCCGGTGCTGTGGACGGGTCGGTCGTTTGGTAAAGTGTCGGATGTCCGGTGGGTCCAGGTCAACTCAAGAACCGAGTTTTGGGACGCGATTTTGGGCGGAAAATGGAGATTTCGGGGTCAAAATTGATGAGATTTCATGCATGGAAAGTGGGGAAACTTGGGGAGATGCTAGATCCACTCGAAACCAAGCAAATCCATGGATGAAAATCAACAAAACATCATCAAACCAATAAATCATAAAAAAATTGGGGACATTTTTGGTGGGATTTTCAGGATTGTGGAAGAACACAACAAAATTAGGCTAGAAAACAAGGGGGTAGGGGCTCTAAATTCATGATAAACCTTGTTCTGATCCAATATGATGTAGGGTGGAACCCTAGATGCCTGATCTTTCATGATTGGATGGGATCCTACCAAGAACACGAAGAACACGAGAGAAAACACGAGGAGAGAAATCACTCAAACCAACAAGATTCGATTACACATGTGCTAAATCCTCGAAACACAAAGAGATACATGGTCCACGATCAACAAGGAACAATACAAGTAGCAAGTTCTTCTTCGTGATGAGGTCTTGAGGGTCTTCTCGTGAGGGGTCTTGAATCCAAGATGGATCTTCTCCGTAGAGGCTGCGGTCTCTCTCGGTGGAGTAGATTCGGATGGATGAGCAAAGCTTTATCTCACAAATGAGCTAAAACCATTGCTACCCCTAACTAGGAGGAGGGGGTGTCCTATTTATAGTCAAAGTGCAATTGCGGGGAAGTGAAGGGGTACATGGGCCTCACGCCCGAAGCTGTGCGTAGACAGGCGTCGGACGTCCGACGGTTACTGGACGTCCGGTGACTCGCGGGGGATCTGACATCGAGAAGCATCGGAAGTACGATGTTTTAGCTCGGATGTGGATTTGTCGGTCGTCCGGTCGGGGCCGATCGTCCGAGCACTGGAAGATGTCGCACGTCCGGTCGGCGTCGGTCATTTGACTATTGTAGGTCTCGCTAGCTAGGACTTGGGATGGCTGGTGAAGACTACATGCGTCGGATGTCTCGGAATGACCGGTCGTCTGGTGACTATCGGACGTTCGAGAGTTGTAGCTTCCTGGCAGCTCTTCCTCTTGTTTCTCGCGCTTGGTGTTCTCGCCGTCTTGTCCAATGCACGTAGATGTTCCATGGCCTTCCTATTGGTTCCTGGTCATGCATAGCACATATGTTTGAGGTAGTGTGTCAGTGTACTAAAGTAGGGGCACTCCTTTGTACCCCATACTTGTGCGCGGGCAGTCAGAGCAATGGGCTGAAGCCACACTTAGCAGGGCAAAACGGAGGAGTCGAAGCCGTGAGATGATCAAAGCAACGCCAAAGACCGAGACCACAAAGAGCAGATGGACGAAGCAGGTTTCCCCGGCAAGACCCTTGCCGGGGTGGCTCGCCCACACCATTAGAGTGGGCCACCCTCGAACCCACGGTCTCCAACACCATCAACCACGTTGGGCCAGGGCTCGGGAGGCACCTCCAAGGTGGCATGCAGATCTTTGTGAAGACAAAGAATATTCAAGATCAGATGAGGATTGGAAGGCAACGATCCCCGACAAGATCCTTGCCGAGGAAACCCGCAAGACCCCCGACAAGATCCTTGCCGGGGACGACAACACTCCGCGGCAAGACCCTTGCCGAGCCACCCGGCAAGACCCTCGCCAAGGGCGTCAGCGGGGCCACTGCCAGGCCCGCGCCAACCAAGTCTCCACCGCCGTTCACATACAGCTGCCAGCCTAACCAGCTGGGCAGGCACCTGCGTGGCAACATGCAGCTTCCAGGCCAACTCAGCACATGCCTGCGTGACGGCATGCAGATCTTCGTGGAGGCTCCACCACCGCGCCACCTCAGCTGCTTGCCTGCCTACATGGCGCCGCATGCATCACTAGTCAGGGCGCGTGTCAAAGCAAGGAGGAGCGGCGACGGATGGGTCGGGCCTCACTCCCGTCCCCGATAAAGCAAGAGGACACCTAAGCTACGCATTAAATGTGCCTTGTCCTCTAATACGAGCGATAAGCTCGTAGCACTGTAGGCCTTTCCACCTCCTGTGTGCCACCGTGGCAGCCCCTTTCGACTATAAAAGGAGGCCCATGGCGTAGTGCAGAGGGATTCGGCTCTTTGGAACCACTTAGACACTGTAGCTAGTTCAGGAGCTCAAGAACACTCAATACATCCACCAAAGCACGACTAGGGTTTTACGCATTCCTCGCGGCCCGAACCTGGGTAAACGATCCTTGTGCTGGTTACTAATCCTGCTCTTCTCACAACCCCACACCCCGCAACCGCGGAAGGGATTCTTGTGATCCCATAGGTGTCGTTTCCCGCCGACATCTTTGGCGCGCTAGGTAGGGGGCGCGATTGTCAGAATCTGGTCCAGTAGTTGGCCTAGCAGTTCTTCATCGCCATGGCTCCTAAGAAGAAGATGACCACGGCGATCGGTTCGTCCAGGCCCAGACTGCCGGTACTGGTGCTGACCAGTAGCGGGCCAATCGCGGAGAGAACCCATGGCGCGGCCCGCGAACATCCACTTCACCCTGGCAGCCCAGGCCTGGTGAGCGGCGTTGTTCGTATGCCAGGCAACGAGCCACACGTCACGAGCTCCAGAGACGGAGTCGGGCCCCCCGCAGGCAGCGCGGGGCCCTCCAGGGGCGTCGTCGTGCCGCTAGACGGTGGCGTCACGACCTCCAAGACAACAACACCGGCACCCACGGCGCGCTCTTCTCAGGTCGTGCGCAATGAGCAGCGCCTCCCTGCTGGTGACCCTGGGCGCCGCCCTGGGAAGAGTCCCATGCGCCCTTCACATGATAAGGAGGGCCAGCATGCGCGCTGAGGTGCTGGAGGAGGTGTCAGACGGCTGCGGGGCCGTGATGGGGCTCCTTCTAACGTGGTTAGAAGTCTAAGCGCATCGCGGTCCACATAGCTTTTGCTGCCCCCCATGCCAGCAGAAGCCCTAGCACGCGTGCAACTGCTCCTCGACTTTCCTCCCGCTGCGGAGAATCTTGACGAATGGAGGGCCACCGTTTGGAGCCTCGTCGGCATCGCTAACAACGATGAGTTGCGGCCGGCGGGACCCGTAGGCCATTGCTCCGTCGAGCCACCGCATGCCAGCGGAGGTCGGGCCGGAGGCGGTGCGGACATAATGCACTCCCCTCCTCCATCCCAGCCACCGCGAGCGTCGGTCCATCGCGACGACGCTCATGATGATATCTCCATAGCTTCGTCCGACCCGCGAACCCACCGTGACCAGCGTCAAGTTCTTCGGGAGCGAGCTCATGAAGACGGTCGAACCACCATCGAGTGCCGGCATGACGCGCGCCACCAGTCAGATAGGCGGGCAGGGCGCACTATGGACCACCCAACACTGGGAGGCTACGGGGGCCTACCCTACGAGGTGGGTTGTCCGGCCTTCACCCGTGAGCTGCGGCAGTTCCAGTGGCCCTCCCACCGCACGTTCAAGCCTGACGTTGGCAAGAAGTACAACGACAAGACTCACCCGTCAGAGTTCCTCAACATCTACACCATCGCCATGCAAGCTGCTGGGGCCCGCGACGATAAGGTGCTTGCCAATTACTTCCTGTTGGCACTCAAGCCCAATGTTATGTCATGGTTGATGCACTTGCCGGTGGACTCCATTTCTTCACTACAAGAAATATGTCAACTAGTGACCTTCTGTCAGTGACCCTGGAAGAATTGGTCATAGATCTATGACCATTTGAGACCAATTGGTCAAAAGCTGTTCGGGGGGCTCCAAACGCTAAACCATTGCGACCATTTTGGTCAGAAAGGTCGTAATTTCCTTACACGAAATGGTCATAAAGCAAATAGTGCTGGTCCGCTGCCTTATTTCTAGTTTTTAACGACCAATATAGATGGTCATAGCCTTGTAGATTGTGGTGGGTTGTGATGACTAGGCGCCATCTCATCAGTTTTGCCTATGTGTCATGTCCATGTGTCAATTTTTGCCCTAGGTTGTGAAGCAACCTATATTTCTATTATTCCAAAAATTCCCAAACAATTCTCATAAATTGTTTCGATCATATCTTCATCAAATATGTCAAAAGCATTCCTTGCCTAGTTCAAAAATAACTCAACAATATTCATTTTCCTATTCTGTTCAGAGCAGCACTTTGTGAAGGAAGTACCACTTTGGCATGTCCAAATGGTATCCATTTTCTACAGTGCTTTCCTATGCCCAAATAACCATCCTCCACCAAATGCCAGCTCAATCCATTCATTATTTTGAGCCCAGCTTCAACATTCGTATTTATGTCCAGTGTGGTACTTTGCAAAGCAAGTACCACCTAGGCTCCTCCTTTTGAGGTGAAAATTTGTGAAGACGGTCTTCTTAGTAACTGATCATCCTCAGCCAAAACTCACGCGCCATGTGCATTTCCCGTACTGCAAATCAAACACTTGGCTGCTTATTCATGTTTGAGCATCGATCGGTCTCCTCGTGGGAATCTTATGTCGTGATTTTCTTCCTAGCACCTACCTGGGGAGTGCCCAACCCACTAGACATGCCTAGGCCGCCCAGAACACAGGGCAACGCCACGGTCACGCGATGACCATGCGGCGGGCATGCGAGCTTACGTGCTCTAGAGTTGGGGCCCTCGGCCATCGTCCAAACCTCGATGTCTCGCCATCAAACCATGTATTTCTGATTAAATAGATACTTATTTACCAAGAAATGATTTTTGGAAAAAATAAAGAGCAAACTATGAGGCAGCTGCAGTTCAAATTTGACCCGCTTCCAACTGAATCGACGGGAATTTGTCTTTTTCACCAGAGGTGGATCAAAACTTTTAACACCCAACCATTTTGTCAATTGTGCATTAAATATGGCCTAGTATTTTATAAATTTGATTAGGTCCAATTTTGCAACAAATATATGGTAGGTCCTTCACAAAAAAAACTCATTTGGGCACTCGGAAAATGGAAAATGAATTTTCCGTGCAAAGAAAATGAAAACTCCCTTAGGATCAATTGTTTGGAATTCCAAGACGCACCCTTGTGCATAATATGAGATCATTTGAACAAACTATTCCATGAATGTGGCCATAAGATTGATCATTTGGCTTGAAAGCCATAAATCTTCACACTTGATAGCTCATTTCTGAGAACACTTTTTTAAAATAATTACCGTATTACAAGTTTATTATTTTTCCTGCAAACTTGGTCACATATAATGACACAATGCGAAGGTTTTCCAATTTTTTTATTTTTTTATTTTTTATGCCCGTTTCAAAATGCGGTCAAAACGGCGGGCTTGACCGTTCCTATCTAGTGGTTGAATCTTGGAATTTTTTTTGGTGTTTCTCTGATTAAATAGATACTTATGTACCTAGAGATGATTTTTGGAAAAAATAAAGAGCAAACTACAAGGCAACAGCAGTTCAAATTTGACCCGCTTCCAACTTAATCGATGGGAATTTGTCTTTTTCACCAGAGGTGGATCAAAACTTTCGACACCCAACCATTTTTTCAATTGTGCATTAAATATGGCCTAGTATTTTATAAAATTGATTAGGTCCAATTTTGCAACAAATATATGGTAGGTCCTTCACAAAAAAAACTCATTTTGGGCACTCGGAAAATAAAAATTTAATTTTCCGTGCAAAGAAAATGAAAACTCCCTTAGGCAACATTGTTTGGAATTCCAAGATGCACCCTTGTGCACAATATGAGATCATTTGAACAAACTATGCCATGAATGTGGCCATAAGATTGATCATTTGGCTTGAAAGCCATGAATCTTCACACATGATAGCTCATTTCTGAGAACACTTTTTAAAAATAATTACCGTATTACAAGTTTATTATTTTTCCTGGAAACTTGGTCACATATATTGACACAATGCGAAGGTTGTCCAATTTTTTGATTTTTTCTTGAATTTTTATGCCCGTTTCGAAATGTGGTCAAAACGGTGGGCTTGACCGTTTCTATCTAGTGGTTGAATCTTGGAATTTTTTTGGTGTTTCTTTGATTAAATAGATACTTACTTACCTAGAAATGATTTTTGGAAAAAATAAAGAGCAAACTACGAGGCAGTTGTAGTTCAAATTTGACCCGCTTCCAACTGAATCGACGGGAATTTGTCTTTTTCACCAGAGGTGGATAAAAACTTTTGACACCCAACCATTTTGTCAATTGTGCATTCAATATGGCCTAGTATTTTATAAAATTGATTAGGTCCAATTTTGCAACAAATATATGGTAGGTCCTTCACAAAAAAAACTCATTTCGGGCACTCGGAAAATGGAAAATGAATTTTCCGTGCAAAGAAAATGAAAACTCCCTTAGGCAACATTGTTTGGAATTCCAATATGCACCCTTGTGCACAATATGAGATCATCTGAACAAACTATGCCATGAATGTGGCCATAAGATTGATCATTTGGCTTGAAAGCCATGAATCTTCACACTTGATAGCTCATTTCTGAGAACATTTTTTAAAAATAATTACCGTATTACAAGTTTATTATTTTTCCTGGAAACTTGGTCACATATAATGACACAATGCGAAGGTTTTCCAATTTTTTGATTTTTTTTGAATTTTTTATGCCTGTTTCAAAATGCGGTCAAAACGGCGGGCTTAACCGTTCCTATCGAGTGGTTGAATCTTGGAATTTTTTTGGTGTTTCTCTGATTAAATAGATACTTATGTACCTAGAAATGATTTTTGAAAAAAATAAAAAGCAAACTATGAGGTAGCGGCAGTTCAAATTTGACCCGCTTTCAGCTGAACCGGCAGAAATTTGTCTTTTTCACGAGAGGTGGATCAAAGCTTTTGACACCCAACAATTTGGTCAATTCTATATTAAATATGGACTAGTATTTTATAAAATTGATTTGATCCAATTTTGCAACAAATATTTGGTAGGTTCTTCACAAAAAAATCATTTTTTCCACTCGAAAAATGATTAAAAATAGCTAGAAAGATCAGAAATGCATACAAATTGGTCCTTATCCATAAAATGTGGTCTAACTCTAGTGAAAATTTGTGTGGTGCTCTTTCGCAATATTTTTGATAGCTACTTCACAAAATCCCTCTATTTTTAATACTTCAAAACTATTTTAAGTCGTTGATTTTCCGAACCAATCAGGACTTCTTCTCACGGATTGATGATATGGCGTCCATCCATCCATCTCTCCATCCCACATCCATCCATCCATCTTTCTACAGAAAAAAAGAAAAAAATATGAAAAGATACCCCCCAAACCCTAGCTCAGATCGATCCCCTCCCCATCTCCTCGTCGTCGCTGCCCCCTCCCGATCCACTCCTCTCCCGATCCACTCCTCCACTCTCGACCCCTAAAGCCAAAGGCAGAGCTAGCTGCCGTCGGCCTCCGCTCTCTTCCCCAACCACGGCCTCCACTCCATCACTGGCGCCCTCTCCCCTCCTCCGCCTCTCCGTAGATCCTCTCGAGCGGCCAGATCCGCTCCCACGTCCAGATTCGCTCCCTCCTCGTGCCGGAAACCCTAGCTGCCTAGGCGCCGCCATGGCGACTGACCGACCGCAGAAGGAGGACTCTAGCTCGGACAACGGTCCTCCTACTTCTCGCGCTCACACTGTTCGCCGGTGGTGCCAGCGGGCTGCAGCGGCGGCAGGATCTCGCTCTTCTAGTGCCTCTTCAACCTCGGCGGCGTCCTGGGCGGCCCCCTCCCCTTCTCCTTCAACTACACCCGCACCGACGCCGGCAGTGTGAACGACGCCACCTACGCGGCCTTCATCGCCTTCATGCTGCTCGGCGCCGCGCTCACCTTCCTGGTCCTGCCGCCCGCCAGGATCGTCCGTGACGACGGCACGCGCGCCACCTAGGTCACCCACTCCTCGGTGTCCACGGAGGGGTGGGAGATCCTCAACCTCTTCACCAACTGGAGGATGCTGCTCATCATGCCGGCCGCCTGGGCAAGCAACTTCTTCTACACCTACCAGTTCAACAACGTCAATGGCCTCCTCTTCACCTTGAGGACCAAGGTCCTCAACAATGTTTGGTAACAGACTCTGTTGGCTCTAGAAGCCACTGTTTGATAGAAGAACATCTTTGTTCTTCTGATGGTTCTCACTCTGTTTGGTAACAGACTCTGCTTTAGGAAAGTCTCACAGTACAGTACTACTTGTAGATAAGATACTCCTTAAACTTTGGAAGGAGAGTCCACTGACTTTACACGGCTAGGTTAGGTTCAGTATTAAAATGCTTGAAACATGCCATATGAATCTTCATCATCAGTGTGGAAAGGGGGTGGTCTTTTCTTGTAAATACAGAACTTAACTGAAGTGAGTGTGATGACCTGGGGGAGTGAAGTGCCATGAACACCACGGTAGATAGTAGTACTAGGTAAGACAAAAGGATGAGATATGCTGCACATGCCTTGACTTGTGAATGCTGCCCCTTCCAAAATCTAACCACAAGGGAAACATCATTTCAGTCTCACATTTTGCCGGATCTGGCTGTCTCCCTCTCTCCTCTCTCTCTCTCTCTGTTAGGATTTCTCTATCTGAACCTTGCTCTCTTTGCAGACACCCATGGAGGCGATGACGCGTGGACTACTTGGGTGGTGGTGGACGCCAAGGCCAAGGCCAGGAAGGACGGCGACGAGGCGAGGACATCATCCTCTTCTCATCAGGAGTTTGTTAGGGACCTCATCCTCTTCGGCGAGGCGCCCCAGCTACCAGCACGTCCCGGCGGCCGCCAGTAGGTAACTGCTTACTATTGCTCTGAATGATTGACACAACCATGTGATCATGTGATCCGTTACTGAACCAATTATGCAGTGACAGGATCATCCAGGGGCGAGTAGTCTATGCATCTATATTTATGTCCTGCTACGGCCGACGGTTCATAGGCTATTCAAATTTGTCATGTATTCAGTTCCTATGCATAGCATGCTACTTTTTCTTCTTGTGCTGGCTTCCAGGCAACAATAATTAACCTTGTAATAAATATCACTTTGGTTCATGTCATAGCTTCTCATGTATCAGGAGGTGCCATTAGGTTATTGTTTCTCCTCCATTTCCCCGGAGGATGTTTCCATTTCTTTTGTAGCCTCTACTCTTAACTAAGTTGTATGTATGTGCATGTCTGCACTCTATCAAGTTTGATGGATTTTACTTTTGAAGTTTGTAGTACATTCATGTTAATTACTTATGATGTGAATCCGATGTTAAATGTTGGTGTTGTCTGGAAGAGTAAAAGTAATAACCCTGCTAGTGGACATGTAAACTGCGAAGCTGGTACTGTGAGTCTAAAACCTTTGGATTTATATATCGGTTACTCTAGTTTCAGATGCAATTTTTTGATTGGTGGATTAGAATGATTGACACAACCATGTGATCCGTTATCAGGTTTCGGATTGGTGCTGTTGGCCTCAACAGGGCACCTTGCACTACCTGTGTAAGTGTGTTTGAGAAGGCAGTGAGGTTGTTCACAGAAAAGCCGACGGATAATGTAATCACTCCAGTGCTGGGTACTACCTTTAACTCGCTTGGATAAGCATAGGATTTGTCTCTTCTCTGTGTAGATAATGTGCTGAATGTTGTTCATGCGACTGTGTCTTTGATGAAACGGTGAGGATCACATGGTGAAGATGAGGTGCTGGTATGGTCATGGTAAGAGATCCTCCTCCACGCCTCATGGGATGCAATATCATGCTTGCTCTTGTGAAATAGATGATGATGCTCTGAATGTTATTTCTATTGCCATTGTGGATTAGCTTCTGCCCCTCAAATGCTATTGACAAGTTGCATCCCTTGACTTCGTAGATGAGTAGAATTATCTTGAGTAGTATACAACCTGAGATGTCTGATTGTATACAACCTGCACCTCGAAATTGATATGTTCCAGGCTGTGTCTTTGATTGAAAAGGATTCTTCACTATAAACTCTTCTATTTGTGATCAATGCAACTAGAAGAATTTGTCACATCTAAAATTCTGTAATCCCTAATAGCTGAAACTTGAGCATTACAAAGTTTCATTTCTGTGGGGCACTACTGTCTAGAGCTTTGCTCCACTCTCAATTTCATTAGAATTACAGAGATCCAGTGGCAATGCTTTAGAGAACTATCTGATCTGTTTCAGAATGTGAGATCAATTGAGATCCAGTGGCAATGCTTTTGAGATCTTGCTATGTGTAACTATTTTATTCTAGGAACCTCCCTTATGAATCATGCTCAGTGCCTGTTACTATGGCAATGAATTTTGTCTATGCACAGTGCCTGTTTATAAGAAGTATTGATGCATGTGTTTGAATGGCTGAGTAGTGAACTATATCATGAAAGTATGGAATGGCTGAGTAGTGCATATTCAGGCTCTCGCCGTCTAGTATGTGAAGAGTAATGTAACCAATGAAATGTGATATATGCATCTGAATTAGATTGGTTTAAGTTTTCTACCTAAAATGCCCACAACCAAATGTGCATGAATATTTAGAATGAGACACCAATTGAAGATGAACATGTTCATTGTTACATAGTTGCTTCTTTCTCTTCATGTATTATTATGTGCTCCGTAATGATTTGGTTTTGCTTCCATATGATCTACTTCTACATTCTGTTCCTATGTAATCTGATCTGCAATGATTCCGTTTTTGGTTCCATATAGTTAATCCGCTTCCATGCTCTATTCTTATATAATTTTCCTGCTGTTCTTGCTATTGTATGCATTCGCCTTCCAGGGACAACATATATGGACAACATATATATGCTCAATACACTCTACTTGTTTTCCTGTATAGTTTTCTTACTTTTTTTCCTTTATGTTCACTCTTTTTCAGGAGCTGAAGGCCTAATGTTTTTCCTTTATGTTCACTCTTTTACTAGAGCTAGAGTCCTAAATTTTTTTGAGTGTGAAGTCGTGAAGCCAAGTGCGAAGCAGTGAAGTTGTACTTTGCAAAGAGTTCTTTTGGCTCTGTAGTAGATTGTAAAAGGCTAATGTAGTGTAAAAGGCTAATGTAGTGTTATTTGACGAACTATATTTGTTCTGTCTTGTTTGAAATAGTGGTTGTTTGAAATAGTGGTTATGTATGTTGAGAAGATATGTAAACTTCACCAGTGGGACCCACTTATGAATATAATCTGAGCAATTTTGAAATTTTTGACATGTGGGACTCATGTATGGCATTATGACTTGTGGGACCAGCTCCAAAATATGATGATTGAAAATAGAAAATAAATTGATTGTAAGAAGGCCAAGGCCCAAAAATTAAGAAGGTGAAACACAAGGCTTGGCCCAAGTAGCCCACAAGAATTGACAGAAAAAATAAATATAAAAAGGCTGAATTAATGGGCTCGGCCCATCTAAAGCACCGAAATGGACCGGGCTGAATCTAAGTAATGACCTTTTCAATTGGTCGTAATTTTGCCACGTCAGATTGCCATGTCGGATCCGACGTGGCTTGGGCAGACAGCTAGTGACCAAAACAAAACAGTAGGCATATTTTGGTCGTAAACGTCTATGACCTTCTCACAAAGAAGGTCGTGCATGTCAGTTTACGATGGTCAGCTTTTGACCTTCTGTTTTTGGTCACAAAAAGGTCACAAATGGAAAACAATGACCTTTCAGTGACCAATAGTCAAGGTCACAAGTTGACATATTTCTTGTAGTACTTCTTGGGCGGATCTGTGTCATGAGTTTGTTGGCGCCTTTACCGGAGGCCACCAAGCTCATGGCTAGGCGAGTGATTTGCATATCATCCCCCAGAAGGAAGAAGAAAACTTGCGCAAGTACATCCAAAGGTTTAGCCGGGTGCAGTACAACATCCCGACGTTCATCCTGCCGCCGTGATCAGCGCATTCCATCAGAATGTGCGCAATCGTAAGATGCATGAGGAGCTGGCGATGAACAAGGTCAAGGATGTGGCCGAACTTTATGTTCTGGCCGATGGGTGCGCTCGCGTTGAAGACGGAAGGAAGTACCTCGGCGAAGACGCCAACGCGGAAACCGACTCGAGGATGATACCGCCACCCCAGCGAAGAAGGGCCGGCACCGTAACAGGAAGTGCAAGGGCAAGACCGTTCTTGCCATCAAGGGGTTCGACGATACCGGCACCACCAAGAAACCCAAGGCGAGTGACCCCGGCAAGGAGGTTGCCGGGTGTGTCGCTTGCCGGGCCTTGGCGGCTGCCGATAAGCCAGGGGGCTCCAACAAGCAGTATTGCAAGATCCAGCGCACCAAGGGCCATGACCTCCAGAACTGCCAGCAAGTAGAGCTGCTCACTGAGATGCAGAAATCCGAGTATGAGCGGCGGGACAAGAAGAAGGGCCAAGAGGGTGCCGAGAGATCCGGCAAGAAGCGTGGCCGCCAACGAGGCCGCCGTAGCAAAGATAATCAGCAGGAGAGGCCCACCCGGGGCCACGACAAGAAGCAAGAAGATGATGATCATGACAAGGACGATGAGTCCGACGACCACGAGTTCCAGAAAGCCACAGAAGCCATGTGCATCAATGGTGGCGCCTCGCTGCATACATTCCACCGCCAGCTCAAGCAGTGGGCGCGTGAGATCACAGCGGCGGAGCCGTCGCTCAACGCATGGAAGCCGCTGAAGTGGTCCAGCACGCCTATCATCTTCGACACCGAGGACCATCCTGACAGCACTACTATGGTCGGGTGCTTGCCGTTGTTGGTGACGAAGATGCTGGTTGACGGCGGGGCCGGTCTGAACTTGATCTCGCCTGTTGTGATCAAGAGGCTGTAGATCCCTGATGGAGACCTCGAGGAGACAAGCACGTTCCAAGGGGTCAACCCGGGGAGGAGCCAGCCGAAGGGAAAGGTCACGCTACCCGTGACATTTGGAGGCGAGCTGAACTACAGGACGGAGAGGATTTTCTTTGATGTAGCCGAGATCCCCTTGCCCTACAATGGGATCCTCGGCCGCCCGGCACTAGCCAAGTTCATGGCGGCTTCACATTATGCCTACAACACGCTGAAGATGCCGGGGCCGATGAACATCATCACCATCCCCTCCGACAAGAAAGACGCGTTGATTTGCGCCGACCAACTCTACCTGGAAGTAGTTGCAATAGCTGCCGCCAAGGCACCTGCTCCTGCCAATGGAGTCCCGGGAGGGAAAAAGATCGGGAAGACCCCTTGCACCCACTCCGGCAAGCTCACCTCTTTCGGGATGTTGCGCTCTCGTTGAGGACGTGCCAGAGAGCTACACCGGCAAGAGCAAGAAGTCCAGAGCTGCACCATCAGAGACCAAGAAGGTGCCGGTCAAGGAGGACGGCACAGGGGGAGCTTTTACCATAAGCTCCACCCACGACAACAAATAGGAAAGCGAGCTTGTCACTTTCCTGCGGGCAAATGTCGATGTATTTGCATGGCAAGCCTCCGACATCCCCGGCGTTCCCAGGAAGTGATTGAGCACCATCTTGTTGTTTGTCCTCATGCACGGCCCGTCAAGCAGAAGGTCAGGAAGCAAGATCTGGAAAGGCAGGAGTTCATCACGGAGGAGATCAGAAAACTAGAGGTGGGAGGCTTGGTAAGGGGAGTGCTCCATCCGACGTGGTTGGCCAACCCGGTAGTGGTGCGCAAGGCAAACGGGAAGTGGAGACTGTGTATTGATTACATAGACATCAATAAAGCCTGTACAAAGGATCGCTTCCCGTTACCGCGCATCGACCAGACTGTTGACTCCACGGCCGGGTGTGACCTATTATCATTCCTCGATGCCTACTCAGGGTACCACCAGATCTTCATGACAAAAGAAGATGAGGAGAAGACAGCATTCATCACCCCATGTGGTATGTATTGCTTTTTACGGATGCCTTTCGGTTTGAAGAGTGTTGGTTCAACCTTTGCAAGAGCAGTCCAAATTGGTTTTGAGCCCTAGCTACATAGAAATATGGAAGCTTATATGGATGACATAGTGGTCAAAACCAAGGACAAAGCAACACTTGTGCAAGATCTGGAGGAAACATTTGTGAACCTGTGCAAGATCAACCTCAAGTTGAACCCTGAGAAGTGTGTCTTTGGTGTCTCGTCCGGCAAGCTTCTCGGGTTCTTTGTGTCGCAGCGCGGGATTGAGGTAAACCCAGACAAGATCAAGGTCATCGAGCAGATTGAGGCACCTAAACGGATCAAAGACGTGCGTCGACTCACTGGTTGCGTTGCCGCCATGAGAAGATTCATCTCCAAGTCCGTGGAGCGTGCCCTTCCCTTTTTCAAGATCTTGAAGAAGACGGGCCCAATGGAGTGGACCCCGGAGGCTGAGGATATGCTGCAAGATTTGAAGAAGTACCTCACCTCTACCCCAGTGCTGGTTGCGTCCAAACCACAAGAACCGTTGCTGTTGTACCTAGCGGCAACGAATCAGGTGGCTAGCCCCGCACTAGTGGCATAGAGAGAGGTTGATGAAGATGCAGGAGCAGTGGCAGAGTCAACGGATGGCGAGCCGGAACCCTCCCTGGCAGGGCTCGGTCCCAACAAGACTGAGTCCCTGGCAGAGGCTGACGACAGTGCGACAGGGCCCGCGCGACTGGGTGAAGTGGCGCAGAAGAATAAAATGGTGCAGCACCCAGTTTATTTCGCCAGCTCCCTCTTGCAGGGGGCTAGGTCGAGGTACTCAAGTGTGCAAAAATTACTCTTCGGCCTCCTTATGGCCTCGAGGAAGCTGCGTCATTACTTCCAAGCGCACGAGATCACCGTGGTCACCCGCCTCCCGTTGCAACGGATACTGCATAACCCAGATGCGACGGGGAGGATCATGGAATGGGCCCTAGAGCTGTCGAGTTTCGGTATAAAGTTTGAAAGCACCTCGACGATTCAGAGCAGAGTCTTGGTGGGGTTTGTTGCAGAATGGACCTCGACGCCCGACGAAGAGGTACAGGGGACCGCTCTCCCTGGCAAGGAAACGAGCCACAACTGGATCATGTAGTTTGATGGGGCTTTTTCGCTGCAAGGCGCCGGTGCTGGTGTGCTGCTTGTCGCACCCACCGGAGAGCACCTCAAGTATGTCATCCAAATGCACTTTCCCCGAGAGATGTCAACTAACAACACCACCGAGTACGAGGGCTTGCTTGCCGGTCTCAGGATCATGGCGTACCACGGAGTCAAAAAGCTCATTGTCAGGGGTGATTCACAGCTCGTTGTCAGGCAGATCAACAAAGATTACCAAAGCCCGTTAATGGAAGCTTACATGGATGAAGTGAGGAAACTAGAGGAGCGCTTTGACGGTATATGAGAAGAGCACGTCCCTCGGATGGAGAACAACATCGCCGACTACCTGTCAAAGCGCGCTGCCCTCAAGCTACCTGTCGAACCAAGTACATTTGTGCTTCAGTTAACTCAACCATCTGTCGAACCATCAACCGGGCAGAACAAGCGGAGGAAGCTAGGCCCCGGCAAGTACTTCCCCACCGAGCTCCCCAGAGCCGCTCGCGAAGATGTTGCCGTGGATGCTGATCCTGCCGCGGGGCAACCAACTCTGGCAGGGCATCAGGCCATAGCCGTAGAGACAGCCGCTCCCGTGAAAGAAGAGATTCCTTTGGTCCTTGTCATCGAGTCATGATACGTCTCCAACGTATCTATAATTTATTCTTGTTCCATGCTATTATATTACCCCATTTGGATGTTTATGGGCTTTATTTTACACATTTATATCATTTTTGGGACTAACCTACTAACCGAAGGCCCAGCCCGTATTGCTGTTTTTTTTGTGCCTATTTTAGTATTTCGAAGAAAAGGAATATCGAATGGAGTCCAAACGGAATGAAACCTTCGGGAGCGTGATTTTTGGAACGAACGTGATCCAGAGGACTTGGAGTGCAAGCCAAGAAGCAGCCGAGGCGGCCACGAGGGTGGAGGGCGCACCTACCCCTACAGGGTGCGCCCCCTATCTCGTGGGCCCCTCGGGCGGCCACCGACCTACTTCTTCCTCCTATATATACCCACGTACCCCAAAAACATCCAAGGGAGCCAAAGAAAAATAATTTCCACCACCGTAGCCTTCTGTATCCGCGAGATCCCATCTTGGAGCCTTCGCCGGCCCTTCGCCGGAGGGGGAGTCGACCATGGAGGGCTTCTACATCAACACCATAGCCCCTCCGATGAGTTGTGAGTAGTTTACCATAGACCTTCAGGTCCATAGTTATTAGCTAGATGGTTTCTTCTCTCTTTTTGGATCTCAATACCATGTTCTCCCCCTCTCTTGTGGAGATCTATTCGATGTAACTCTTTTTGTGGTGTGTTTGTCGAGATCCGATGAATTGTGGGTTTATGATCAAATTTATCTATGAGAAATATTTGAATCTCCTCTGAATTCTTTTATTTATGACTGAGTTATCTTTGCAAGTCTCTTCGAATTATCAGTTTGGTTTGGCCTACTAGATTGATCTTTCTTGCAATGGGAGAAGTGCTTAGCTTTGGGTTCAATCTTGCGGTGTCCTTACCTAGTGACAATAGGGGTTGCAAGGCACGTATTGTATTGTTGCCATCGAGGATAAAAAGGTGGGGTTTATATCATATTGCATGAGTTTATCCTCTACATCATGTAATCTTTCTTAATGCGTTACTCTATTCTTATGAACTTAATATTCTAGATGCATGCTGGATAGCGGTCGATGTGTGGAGTAATAGTAGTAGATGCAGGCAGGAGTCGGTCTACTTGTCATGGACGTGATGCCTATATAAATGATCATGCCTAGATAATCTCATAATTATTCGCTTTTCTATCGATTGCTCGACAGTAATTTGTTCACCCACCATAATACTTATGCTATCTTGAGAGAAGCCACTAGTGAAACCTATGGCCCCCGGGTCTATCTTTTATCATATAAAGCTTTCAATCTACTTTTATTTGCATCTTTACTTTTCCAATCTATATTATAAAATACCAAAAATAATTTATCTTATCATACTATCTCTACCAGATCTCACTTTCGCAAGTGACCATGAAGGGATTAACAACCCCTTTATTGTGTTGGTTGCGAGTTCTTTGTTTTCTTGTGTAGGTGCGTGGGACTTTTGAGGATCCTCCTACTGGATTGATACCTTGGTTCTCAAAAACTGAGGGAAATACTTACGCTACTATTGCTGCATCACCCTTTCCTCTTCAAGGAAAACCAACGCAAGCTCAAGACGTAGCAAGAAGGATTTCTGGCGCTGTTGCCGGGGAGGTCTTAGCTCAAGTCAAGACATACCAAGTACCCATCACAAACTCATCTCCCTCGCATTTACATTATTTGCCATTTGCCTCTTGTTTTCCTCTCCCCCACTTCACCCTTGCCGTTTTATTCGCCCTCTCTTTCCCAACCTCTTCTCTCTCTTTCGTTAGCCTTCTTCTTCTTCCTCGCTTTTGTTTGCCATTATGTCTGAAATTGGGGAGATTATCATCGATCTGGACAATAATGATAACATGCAAAATTCTGAGGCTCCGGCTGAAGAACCCCCTATCTTGCATACTAAAAAGTTTCGAATCGGTAGCGGTAAAATTATTGGAAAAGGTGTTATTCAAGATTTTCTTTACTTGTGCTGGTGCTTTACCTTCCATGGGTGGTTCTATTCTTCATAGAACTAGTAGTCTTGCGGATGCTATCGCTATGCTTGTAGTTGAACTTGAAAGACAATTTATGCATATGCACCCTTGCATACAAAGAATTTTCCTAGAATTTTCTAATATTGAGCATTCTTCTGTTAAGCGCGCTGTTACTATCTTTTTGGCTCATGAGTTTAGATTTATAATAAGAGAGGCCAAAGAAATCTTTGCGCACTATATGGTGGACGCCAGTCATCCTCCCATAGAGGCGATCCTCTTCGATCAAGAAGAAATTAGGCGTTTTCAATCTTCGGACTATGTTGCTTTCAATGAAAACCTTAGAAAAAAGGTTCCTACCAATGTCCTAGTTGATAGAATTTCTGAACTTAATAATTATTTTGCTATTCAAAATAATGATCTAGGATACTCTCTTGAGTATAGGCTCAGGAAATTTTGCCAAAAGAATGCTTATAGTGATGAATTAGTTGTGCATTATGAAGGGCCAAAGGAGGAACCCATTCCTCCTGTGATTGATCTTGGGGACTTTTGTCCCGCTAAATTTAGCCCTTTTGATTACTTTTACTTTCCTCAAAGAAAACTTGTTGCTGAACGTAGAGAATATGAGATGAGTTTTCAAGATTTATCTTACTATTATGGCACTACTTAGATCTATCTTCACTTTTATACCTAGCTAGGGGTGTTAAACGATAGCGCTAGTTCGGAGGCAACCCAATTTTATTTGTGTTTTTTATTTTTGTTTCTGTTTAGTAATAAATTTTGCATCTAGTTTCTATTTATATGTGTTTTTATGTTTTAATTAGTGTTTGTGCCAAGTAGAACCTATAGGATAACCTATGGTGATAGTTAATTTGATTCTGCTGAAAAACAGAAACTTTGCGCACATGAAATTAGTTTTGTTAAATCACAGAAACGTGATTTTGCGTTGATTCTTTTTGATGTAGATCAATAGACAAATTTTCCAGGACCTACTATTTTGGTAGGATTTTGAGAGTTCCAGAAGTTTGCGTTAGATACAGATTGCTACAGACTATTCTGTTTTTGACAGATTCTGCTTTTCGTGTGTTGTTTGCTTATTTTGATGCATCTATGGCTAGTATTAAGTGGTATGAACCATAGAGAACTTGAAATACAGTAGGTATAACACCAATATAAATGAAGAATGAGTTCATTACAGTACCTTATGTGGTGGTTTTGCTTTCTTTCACTAACGGAGCTTATGAGATTTCCTGTTGAGTTTTGCGTTGTGAAGTTTTCAAGTTTTGGGTAAAGATTTGATGGACTATGGAATAAGGAGTAGCAAGATTGTCGGTGTACTAGAGTAGGGGTACCCTAGTATCCCGAACTTGTGCACGGGCAGTTGCAGCGCCCCGCGGCAAGGCTTGCCGGGTGACCGCCAAGGTCCTCCGTGGTTCCGTTTGGAGCCATTCAAGAACAAAGTATTCAAGTCAAGGAGACAAGGCCCCGGCAAGAGGAGCTTGCCGGGAAGGCCAACCAAGGCATCGCAAGGAACTTGCCGCGACGTGCCACGCGTCCCGGCAAGGCCCGGTGAGCGACAAGCTTTCGGGCGCGGCAAGACAACGGTCGCGGCAAGGCGCTTGCCGCGGCAGGCTGCCACTCTGTACCCAAGCTCCAGCACATCCACCAACGTGTCGCCATGAGGCCTTTCCAGGCGCACGTGGCGGGAGGCTGTGCAGCCAGCGGTGCACAGTGGCAAGCGGCGCTGACAAGACTGCCATCATGGCGAGCGGTGGCGTCCCTGACGGTCCCTTTTTGCACTGTTTGGGCGACGCAGACGGGCACTTAATGCCTTTGTCCCCTGCCTTCAGGGTTAGGTAGGATACACTGTACAAGTAGCTGTACCAACCACCCCTCTTTTTCCATTTTTACCCTTGTCTACTTCGCCACCTGTCGGTGACCCCTTGAGCATATAAAAGGAGGCCCAGGCGCAACGTAGAGGGGGTTCGGGACGAAACTAGAAAACGCTCACGCTCGGTCTCGTTAGCAGCTCGAGTGTACTGTAGCACTCAGCGCTCCTGAGCAAGAACTCAATATCATTAGACATGCAATAGTAGGAGTGTTATCTCTCCGGAGAGCTCCGAAGCTGGGTAAACTGCTCGTGTGCTTCGCCTCGATCCGCTCTTCGTGCGATCTCCGCCCCCCGCCGAACCGAAAGGGGCTCGGTCCGCCGGTCCCATAGGTGTTCGTGGATCAGTTTCCCCGACATCTTTGGCACGCCAGGTAGGGGGCGTCGAGATTGTGTGAACCTGATCCGGCGTGCACACGAGCTAGATCTTCATCTTCTCCATCGATATGCCACCGAAGAAGAAGACTTCGGCGGCAGCTATTCCGTCCACGTCAATCCCACCACCACCAGAGCAAATGAGTGGTGGGAAGATGCCGGCGGAAGAACGGACATCGACGAGGGAGCTCACGACGCTGCCAGGTCCAAGGACAAGGCTGCGCAGACCTTGGCGTCCGTACATGTTCCGCGCCCATCTCAGGAGGCGCAGGACCGACAGCGTCATGGTACACGCAGTACCATACGTTTGTTGGGCCAAGATCGAGCTGGTGGATCTCGGTGTGCTCAAGACCATCATGCACGCCAACATGCTGGAACGAGCGAGGCACCGCCGCCTGGACGGGATACTGCTCCTTCTAACATAGTTAGAAGTCCGAGCATATCCTGCTCCTCGGACCGTTCGCCACTGCCACCCACCACTCCAGCAGAAGCTTTGGCACGAGCTCAACTGCTCCTGGATTACCCTCCAATGGAAGACAAGATCGACGGATGGAGGGCCACCATTCAGAGTCTCATCGGCTTCGCCAACGGCGACACTCCGCGGCAGCCGAGTGCATCGCTGCCGCGGCAGGACCGCCAGGCATGAGCCGGTGGCGATGAAACCGGTGGGGGTGCAACTACCAGGCACTCTCCACCCAAAGGCCAAGATCGCCGACTCGCCGGATCAACCTCGACAGCGACTCCACTACATCATCGGATCCACGAGCTCGTCGTGATCAACGCCAAGTTCTTCATGAACGACAGCAAGAAGCCGCTCGTACTCGCATCAAGCGCCGAAGAGAAGCGCGGCGTCAATCAGACCAGCGCGCTGGGCCCTCTGTCGACATGCATGCACCAGGGGAACCAGGCGACTTGCCGTACACGGTAGGATGCCCTGCGTTCACTCGTGAGCTGCGGCAAGTCCAGTGGCCCAGCACGAAGAATTTCAAGCCAGACGTGCCAGAGAAGTACGACGGCAAGTCGCATCCGTCGGAGTTCCTCAGCATCTACACTATCGCGGTGCAAGCTGCCGGGGGACGGGACGACAAGATCCTTGCCAACTACTTCCCGCTGGTGCTCAAACCCAATGTCAGATCCTGGCTCATGCACTTGCCGGACAACTCCATATCCTCCTGGGCAGACCTATGCCATCAGTTTGTCGGCGCCTTTACAGGCGGCCACAAGCCTCATGGCCAAGAGAGCGATCTTCATCTGCTCGCCCAGAAGGAAGGAGAACCCCTGCGCAAGTACATTTAGAGATTCAGCCGTGTACAGCACAACATCCTAGATGTCCACCCTGTCGCGGTAATCAGCGCGTTCCATCAGAACGTGCGGAACCGCAGGATGTGGGAGGAGATGGCGATGTGCAAGATCAGAGACGTCAGTGAGCTATATGCCCTGGCCGACAAGTGTGCACGTGCTGAGGAAGGGAGGAAACTCCCCGAAGAGAATATAGGAGCAGGAGGATCTGATAGTGAGGAGACTGTCCTGGCAAAGAAAAACCGGCGGCGAAACAACAGGAAAAAGAAAGGCAAAGAGGTGCTAGTCGTTGAGCAGTCCGGCAAGAAAGCCAAAGCTTGTAGCTCTGACAAGGAGATTGCCGCAGGCACCAACCACCAGGCTATGGCGGTTGCCGACAAGCAGGACGACACTAACAAGCAGTACTGCAAGATCCACCGCACCAAGGGTCATGACCTCCAGAGCTGCAAGAAGGTCGAGCAGCTTGTCGAGCAGCAAAAGGCTGAATACGAGCGACGTGACAAGGAGAAAGCCCAGGAAGGTGCTGGAGGAGCTGGCAAGAAACGTCCCGGCCGAGGAGGACACCGCGGCAAGGCCAAGCAGCGGCAAGGAGATAGACCTCCCCGCGGCCGCGACAAGGATGAAGATGACGACGACGATGAAGATATGGATGATGACGAGATCGATGAGCAGGAGTTCCAGAAAGCCACAGAGGTCATGTGCGTTGATGGTGGTGCTTCTCTGCATACTTCACACCGCCAGCTCAAGCAGTGGGTGCGGGAAGTCAATGCTGCAGAACCACCCATCGAGTCACGCAAGCCTCTGAAATGGTCCAGCACGCCTATCATCTTTGATATTGAGGACCACCCTGATCGCATAACTGAGGTCGGGTGCTTGCCGATGTTGGTTTCACCAACTATCCGCAACCTCAAGGTCACTAAGATGCTAGTTGACGGCGGGGCCGGCTTGAACCTGATCTCCTCCGTGGTACTCCAGAAACTCCAGATCCCTGATGGTGAGCTCAAAGAGACCGGCACATTCCAAGGAATCAATCCGGGAAGGAGCAAGCCGAAGGGAAAGATCACGTTGCCGGTAACATTTGGCAGCGAGTTGAACTTCAGGACTGAGAGGGTCACTTTTGACGTTGCTGATTTTCCATTACCTTACAATGGGATACTAGGCCGTCCAGCACTCGCCAAATTCATGGCAGCCTCTTACTATGGATACAACATACTGAAGATGCCAGGCCCGATAAGTGTCATCTCTGTCCCTGGCGACAAGAAGGATGCTCTTATCTGTGCCGACAAGATCTACCGGGAAGCAGCAGCAGCAACAGATCGCAAGTCACTTGCCGTTGAAGCTCCCGGGGCGAAGAAGAAGATCAAGTCCGGCAGGAGTTCTGATGCCCACTCCGGCAAGCGCACCTCTTCGGAGTGCTGCGCTACCGTCGAGGACGCACCATCGAGCTCTACCGGCAAGTGTAAGAAGACAATGGCAGCTCCACCAGAGACCAAGAAGGTGCCCGCCAAGGAGGAAGGGACTGGTGGTACCTTCACCATCAGTGCCACTCTCGACCCTAAATAGGAAAGCGCGCTCGTTGCTTTCCTGCAGGCGAACGTCGACGTGTTTGCGTGGCAACCGTCTGACATCCCCGGTGTTCCCAGGAAAGTAATCGAGAACCATCTTGTCGTCTGTCCTCATGCGCGGCCCGTCAAGCAGAAAGTCAGGAAACAGGCAGTGGAGCGCCAGGAATTCATTGCAGAAGAAATCAAGAAATTGGAAGCAGCAGGCCTTGTCAGAGGAGTGCTCCATCCTACGTGGTTGGCTAATCCTGTAGTCGTGCGCAAGGCAAACGGGAAATGGAGGCTTTCTATCGATTTTACCGATATCAATAAAGCTTGTCCCAAAGACCCATTTCCCTTGCCACGCATCGACCAGATTGTTGACTCCACGGCCGGATGTGACTTGCTTTCATTTCTTGATGCCTACTCAGGATACCATCAAATCTTCATGGCAGAAGAGGATGAGGAGAAGACCGCATTCATCACCCCATGTGGCACATACTGTTTCGTACGGATGCCCTTCGGTTTAAAGAATGCTGGTTCAACATTTGCAAGGGTAGTCCACGACGCTTTTTAGCCGCAAATGCACATAAATGTGGAAGCCTACATGGATGACATAGTGGTCAAGAGCAAGGACAAGGCAACTCTAATTCAAGATTTAGACGAAACCTTTGCAAATCTGCGCAAGATCAACCTCAAGCTTAACCCCGACAAGTGTGTGTTTGGTGTCCCTTCCGGCAAGCTTCTCGGGTTCTTCGTGTCTCAGCGGGGAATTGAAGCCAATCCCGACAAGATCAAGGCCATTGAGCAGATCGAAGCACCAAAGCGCATCAAGGATGTACGAAGACTTGCCGGTTGCGTAGCTGCTCTCAACAGGTTTATCTCTAGGTCTGCTGAGCGCGCCCTACCGTTTTTCAAAATATTGAAAAAGGCAGGTCCAATGAAATGGACTCCGGAAGCGGAGGCTGCGCTGCAGGACTTAAAGAGATACCTATCCTCCACTCCAACACTTGTCGCACCTAGGCCACAAGAGAAGTTGCTGCTATATATAGCGGCAACCAATCAAGTGGTTAGTGCTGCGTTAGTAGCGGAGAGGGAGGCGGATGATGAGCCAGCAACCACGGCAGATGCATCCAGCGACAAGCAGGGGACTTCACCGGCAAGCTCTGGTCCCGACAAAGATGGATCTGCGCAGGAGCGTGACAAGATGCAGAAAAGAATGGTGCAGCGCCTAGTTTACTTTGTCAGTTCCCTTCTGCAGGGGGCTAGGTCAAGGTACTCTGGTGTGCAGAAATTGCTTTTCGGCCTTCTCATGGCCTCGAGAAAGCTGCGCCATTACTTCCAAGCACATGAGATCACAGTCGTCACTCGTTTTCCCCTGAAGAGGATACTGCAAAATCCAAAAGCAACAGGCAGGATTGTCGAGTGGGCACTGGAACTGTCAAGCTTTGGCCTCAAGTTTGAGAGCACCTCAACTATCCAAAGCAGAGCATTGGCAGAGTTCATAGCAGAATGGACGCCAACGCCAGATGAAGAAATTCCAGAAACGAGCATCCCCGTTAAGGAGGCAAGCAAAGAGTGGCTGATGTACTTTGATGGTGCCTTCTCGCTGCAAGGCGCCGGTGCGGGCGTGCTACTTGTCGCACCCACCGGAGAGCACCTCAAGTACTTAGTCCAGATGCACTTTCCCAAGGAGCAAGTAACAAACAATACAGCAGAGTATGAAGGCTTGCTTGCCGGTCTGAGGATCACAGCAGACCTTGGGATCAAGAAGCTCATTATCAGGGGTGACTCACAGCTTGTCGTCCGCCAAGTGAACAAGAATTATCAGAGTCCTTTGATGGAAGCTTACGTCGATGAAGTGAGAAAGCTAGAAGAGCACTTTGACGGCCTACAGATGGAGCATGTCCCAAGAGCTCAGAACGACATTGCCGATGGCCTGTCAAAGTGCGTTGTACTTAAGTTACCTGTGGAACCAGGGATTTTTGTGCTCAAGCTGACTCAACCATCCGTAACGCCATCAACTGGACAGAGCAAGAAGAGGAAGTTGATTTATGGTGAGTATTTTCCGGAAGAGCTCCCAGAAGCCGCCGCCAAGAAGGTCATCAAAATCAACACCAAGGGTGCTGAGGAGCAGTCTGCTCCGACAAGTCCTAGGGTTTGTTCCGTTGAAGCAAACGCTCCCGACAAGTTTTGCTCTGGCAAGCTTGCCGGGGAACGGCAAGCTCCGGCTGAGCCGCAGGTTCTCGCCGTAGAAGCGGATGTTCCCGCAGCAGCAGATGTGCCTTTAGTCCTTGTTGTCGAGCCGCAAGCTCCAGCATGGGCACAGCAGATTGTCCGTTTCCTTCAGATAGGAGAACTTCCCGAAGAGCAAGAAGAAGCGGAAAGAGTAGCCCGGCAGTCAAGTATGTACCAGTTTGTCGACAACACACTGTACAGAAGAAGACTCAACGGCGTGAAATTGAAGTGTATTCACCAGGAAGACGGACAAAAGCTGTTGGCAGAGATACATGGAGGCATATGTGGTCACCACACTGGCGCAAGAGCACTTGCCGGCAAAGCGTTCCGGCAAGGTTTCTTTTGGCCGACAGCCCTCCAGGATGCAACTGCACAAGTAACCAAGTGTGAAGCGTGCCAGTTCCATTCCAAGCAGATACACCAGCCAGCTCAAGCTCTCCAGACGATCCCTTTATCCTGGCCATTTTTGGTCTGGGGGCTCGACATCCTCGGCCCCTTTCCCCGAGCTGTCGGGGGCTTTGAGTACTTGTACATTGCAATCGACAAGTTCACAAAGTGGCCAGAAGTGGAAGCAGTGAGGAAGGTGATAGCACAGTCAGCAGTCAAGTTCTTCAGGTCGATTGTTTGCCGCTTCGGGATCCCTAACAGGATCATCACCGACAACGGCACGCAATTCACGAGCCGCACCTTCATGCAGTACGTCCAAGATCTTGGCGCCAAGGTCTGCTTTGCTTCTGTTGCTCATCCGAGAAGTAACGGTCAAGCGGAGAGGGCGAATGCTGAAGTGCTGCGCGGGCTCAAGACTAGGACTTTCGACAGGCTGCGCAAGTGCGGAAAGAACTGGATTGAGGAGCTGCCGGTGGTTCTTTGGTCGATCAGGATGATGCCAAATCGAGCCACTGGCCAGACACCTTTCGCTCTAGTCTATGGAGAAGAGGCAGTTCTCCCCACGGAACTCGTATACGAGTCACGTCGAGTGCTCGCTTATGATGAGCTTGAGCAAGAGCAGCTGCGACAAGATGACGCGCTGCTCCTTGAGGAGGACCGTCTTCAGCCTGCTGTACGAGCTGCTCGATACCAGCAAGCTTTGCGCCGCTATCATAGCCGCAAAGTTAAGGCCAGAAGTTTCGAGGAAGGTGACCTTGTTCTTCAGCGCGTTCAGTCCGCCAAGAATTCCAACAAGTTGACGCCGAAGTGGGAAGGCCCTTATCGGGTGAAACGAGTCACTAGGCCTGGCGCTGTCCGCCTTGAGACCGAAGATGGCATTCCAGTGAGAAACTCCTGGAACATTGAGCATCTTCGTAAGTTTTACCCGTAAGGCGCGGTTGCCGGAACCTGTTCCGGCAACCACCTTTTGTACAAGTCTTGCCGATGTTGCATGTAATCCTTTGTACAAAGCCGGGCGCAGACCCCGTGCATAAGTAAAGCTCATGTGCTCCGCACATCTTGTCAATATCATGCTATCTACTTTACTTTTGCATGCGTTATCTGGCATTTTGTGCAGCACCTACCCCCGGTAAGCAATAACGAGCCATAAGGCTCCATATCTTTATTTTCACTTCTTTCTTTTTCTCAAAAAGGAAAGGAAGGTTCCCTCGCACACAAGTTTGCCGGGGGGAAAGGAGAAGATAATGGTGTGGACCAGGCATCGTTCAAAAGTTTCGCCTTACCGGAAAGCAAGCGACAGAAAAGCTAAGTTGCCAAAGTTTGAGCAATCAGTTTTTAAATTTTTAAGTTATCTTCCTTGAACGACCGTACTTTGTATGGAAAACCTGTGCGCGGAGGAACCAACTCGTATCTAGTTGCGCCCTTACTTTGTTTTGAGTCCGCTCAACAACTTAAGTGAGCTGCGACTAGTTGCGACAAGGTTTCTTGTCGGTAGCGGCACCGCCAGCAGGCTGCTGACGTCCCGCACTCAGCGCTCGCGGCTAAGGTGCCTGCGCCGGCAAGTTCCCTAAAAGCATAGAGCAAAAACATACAAAGGAAGGAATCAAGTAAAGGAAATAACATAGAAATCTCTACCCAAAATAGAGTTATATTACAAGATAGCTTGTCGTAGCTCTAACAGATTGTTCCTATAACATGACCAGCAGCGACAAGAAAAAGAAAAAACGGGCAGCCTAATCTATGCGATCGCCCTCAACCCTCTTGATCTCGCTCACCTTGTCCACAATGGGTGCGACAAGGGCCTTGAGCGCATCCAGATCAGCATCCGGCGGCAAGGATTTGAGGACGTTGGTGAGGTTGAGGCCTGGGTTGCGGAAGGCCACCTTCACCAGCACCTTCTAAAGAACTCCTGCACAGATCTTGCGCGACTCATCGGCCAGCTGCTTTGGGATCTTCTCCTGGAGTCGCTGGAGGGCCGTCGCCACGCCTTTGAAGAACAAGCTGAGCTTGGCGCTGGGTTGGAGGTGGTCGCCGGAGGAGTACCCGAGATCCTCCATCCCCAGCTGCGCCAACTCCCCGTCGATGGCAGCGGCAATATTCACCAGACCCTCGGTCCAATGCTCCACTGTCTCCCTAAAAGCACTTTGGGAGGCAGCAGCACTCGCCAGCAGCGCCTCGTCGGCCTTGATCTTCTCTGACAAGGCCACCTCCCGCTCCCTGGAGCCGTCCAGCATCTGAGTCAAAGTAGCCAGCTTCAACTCGAGATCTGCATTGGAATCCTTCGCGGCGCTGAGCTCCTTGCTCCTCTCAGTGAGAAGACCCTGCAGCTCACCATGAGCGGCAGCGTCCTTCTCGCGCTCACGCTTGAGCGCAGCAAGCTCCTCGCTGCTCGCCTTGAGGTCGGCCTCCAGCTGCGCCACCTTCGTCTCCAGCTCCTTGGTGGCCTCGGCAGCTGCGGCAGCATCCTTTGCCTCCTTGAGAGCCCCGCCAATTGCTTGCTCGCGCGCGGCAAGCTCCTCCTCGTGGCTGTCAAGGTTGACCTTGCGCTGCGCCAACTCTCCTTCCTGCGCAAATAGATTTTCGGTGACAAGCCGTTGGCTCTCTTCAACTTCAGCCTTCTCGAGGAGGAAGGCTTTCCGCTCCTCGAGAAGTTGCTCCCGCTCCTCCGCCAGGGACCGGAGAGCTTCCTGCCTGAGACCCCGGAGCTCCTCCGCGCGCTTCTCGATATCCACTCCCGCCTTCGCGACAAGTGCTTCTCGGGATGCCAGCTTGGCTTGTCGGGCGCGGTAGAGCGACAACAGCTTCCACAGCAACCGCTCCTCCTCAGACTTGTCACTGCTGCTGCTTGGCGCGTCGACCAGCGTCAGCCCAGCGGCGGTGAGCACCTCTCCATCCAAAATCTCTCCTTCGACCGGCGCCCTGGAGCTTGACGCCCAGGGGAGCTTGATGAAGATACCGTCGCCGGCCTTCAAGTAGGCGCCGGGGTGGGGCTCTTCGGAGCCTGGCGCTGCAGCATCGGCGGAGGGATCAGCGGTCGGTGCAGCGCCTGGCGCTCCTGCGGCCTCGGGGCCGTCAGTGCGATCGCCGGATCCCTCGCCAGCTTCTGCGACGGCAGCTTTGGCGGCCTCTTCGCCGGCAGGATCATCAGCACCGGCCTCTCTGTCGGTGGCAACGGCGTCGTCGGTGTTGCTGCGTGCATTCTCCTCGCCGGCGACCTCGGTTTCCATTGGCTCTGCGGCAGATGGATCTGACGAACGAAAAAAGGAGAAAAATCAAGCAATTATCCAAAAATGAAAATCAGAAGAAGAAGAACCCAAGGGAAGTTTTCAAGCAAAAGGGTTACATGTGCTGGGATCTGCAGTCGTGGTCTCAACCACCGGAGGATCACTGATGCTGTCCCTTGCCGGAGAATTGTCCCTTGCCGGGGAGCTGTCCCTTGCCGGAGAACGCTCCCTTGCCGGGGAGGCCTCCCTTGGCGGTGTAGTCGAAGCAGATGGCACTTCGGGAGCAGCTTCCAGGCACTCCTGGTGAGGCTGCTCTGCTCCTACACAAACCAGCAGTCAAATATCAGCAAAGAAAGAGCACCCATGGGCGCCTGCCAGCAAGAAGCAAACCATATATTTACACTAGGGGCTGCGTTGGGGGCTGCTCTAGGGAATAGTTGCCGGGTCCGGCAAGGTGGTCTCGGGTACGCCCTCTGCTGTCGCAATGGGATCATCCTCGATGACAATCACTGGGGCCTTGGCTCTCTTCGCCGCTCTCTGGGCCAGCGTCCTGAAAAGGAATAGGTTCAGAGTAAAGCAAATCAGATACAAGACAAAGCAACAAAATTGAAGAACTACAAGAACAGCAAGGAATCTTACTCTTCTTCTTCCTCGTCGGAGCTGAGCGCGGAGAGATCGAAGTCCGGCTCACCTCCGGTGCGACAAGGCGGAGGAGTAGGTTCCCTTGCCCGCTTGGCAGGAGCAGTAGCAGTGGACCGGGAAGACCCTGCTCCAGTTGCCGCAGCGGCATGAGGCGCTCCCGCGGCAACGGTGCTTGACGTGGTAGAGCGTGTCGCGTGGCTCGGCGGCTGTTGACTCGTCTCCCGCCCCGCTACGTCCGCGGCCTTGCGGAGACGCCTTCTTGGCGGGGCTGGGGGCTCCGCCTGCGGCAAGCTGTCTGAAGGTTCAGGCCCGACAAGCCCTCCCTCGCCGGGCTCGCTCGGCTCACCTTCAGGCCCGGCAAGCTCTTCCTCGCCGGTGAACTCCTCTCGCTCGGCAAGGCTTGCCACCTCTGCTGCCTCTGCCTCCTCCACGGTGAATCCAAACTCGCCCGCGGCAGTGGCTGCTGCCGCCTCCTCCAGCCTGGTGGCGATGCGCTGCATCTCATCATCGGTGGTGTCGCGGGTGAGGCTCTTCTGCTCGTCAGCGCGGACTGGCACTTCTACCAAGCCGTCAAAGAAATCCCGCATGACGTCGTCTGCAGGCTCTTGCCAAGTCGGGACGATTCCGTGCGAGTCGCACAGCGGCATCATTGCGCGGATGCGATCAAGCGAGGAATTGTTGCACAGCGGAACGACACCCCTCGGCAACATGAATGGATGTTGAGGATCACGCTTGAACAGCTCCAGGAGCATCGCATCCAGCTCTAGGATGGTGAAGTTGAAGTTGAGGCCCGGGCGCAGCCTCATGATATCCGCCGAGTTCTGGAACTCCCAGGCGGGTCTCCCCCTCTCTTGCAGGGGGGCGATGCGGCGGCGAAGAAAATCTGCGCCAACGGCGCCTACGGTGAGCCCGGCAAGCCTGAGGCGAAGGATCCGGGTGACGGCGATCTTCAGCCTGTCGTCTTCCGGGGCCATGTTGCTCCAATCGTTACCACACACTATTGGGGCTTGGCGCAAGGCAGTGAATGGCTGCGGGTTCTCCTCGACAATCCAGCACCACTCTGCTCTCCATTCCTCCCACTTGCTGCGGAGCTCTCCCTCCAGATAAGCTTCCTTCTTGCCGACTCTCGAGATCCAAGCGATCCCGCCGGCAAGGGTCTCCCCTTTCTCAACCCGAGGCATAAAGAAGTGGCGGAAAAGGGCTACGTTTGGATGGACTCCGACAAAGTTTTCGCAGAGATGTGCGAAAACCGCCATGGTCAGAACGGCGTTGGGGGTGAAGTCAAGGAGGCGGAACCCGTAGGTGTTCATGATGTCATAGAAGAATTCAGAGAAAGGCGGGCAGAGCCCGCAGTAGAAGAACAGCGCGAAGAAGGGGTACCCGTTTGGAGCCAGTTCCGAAGCGGCAGCCGGGAGTACCCTCGTGCGCGGATGCGCTCGCGTCTCCGTCGACCAGAAGAGGTAGTAGTACTCCCTCAGCTCCTTCGCGCCAAGCTGAGGGGGGAAGATGGCCCGCTCCTTCCGCAGCGCCGCGAGCCGCTGCGCCTCGACCGATTTCACGCCCTTCCCCTTGTCGGCTTTCGGAGCCATGGTGAAGGTGGTGGGGGAGATCGGCGGCGTTGGTGGTGCTGGTGGCAATGGGGGGCGGAGCGCTCCTCTCTTTCAGCTTCGGGAAGAAGGGGGGAGCGGTGGAGATTCGTGAAGATTGGAGTAACAACCGGCAGGATGGGTGAACTGCCCCTGTTTCTCCTGCTTATAAATAGGGAGGGGGCGGACGTTTCGTCCTTCCGAATAAAGAAACCACCCACGATCTCTCCCACGACGCCGCATTCGACGCGTGCCATTGGGGGAGGGCGCGGTGGATACGGAGTAAGATACGGCGTGGCCCAGGCGACGCGTTCCCGTGCCCTGTTTTGGGCCTGGCCCAACAGCGCTCGGCACCGTGTGTGGCCCAGGCCCGGGGGCTCCTGTCGGTGTACTAGAGTAGGGGTACCCTAGTATCCCAAACTTGTGCACGGGCAGTTGCAGCGCCCCGCGGCAAGGCTTGCCGGGTGACCGCCAAGGTCCTCCGTGGTTCCTTTTGGAGCCATTCAAGAACAAAGTATTCAAGTCAATGAGACAAGGCCCCGGCAAGAGGAGCTTGCCGGGAAGGCCAACCAAGGCATCACAAGGAACTTGCCGAGATGCGCCACGCGTCCCGGCAAGGCCCGGTGAGCGACAAGCTTCCGGGCGCGGCAAGATAACGGCCGCGGCAAGGCGCTTGCCGCGGCAGGCTGCCACTCTGTACCCACGCTCCAGCACATCCACCAACGTGTCACCATGAGGCCTTTCCAGGCGCACGTGGAGGGAGGCTGTGCAGCCAGCGGTGCGCAGTGGCAAGCGGCGCTAACAAGACTGCCATCGTGGCGAGCGGTGGCGTCCCTGACGGTCCCTTTTTGCACTGTTTGGGCGACGCAGACGGGCATTTAATGCCTTTGTCCCCTGCCGTCAGGGTTAGGTAGGATACACTGTACAGGTAGCTGTACCAACCACCCCTCTTTTTCCATTTTTACCCTTATCTACTTCGCCACCTGTCGGTGACCCCTTGAGCATATAAAAGGAGGCCCAGGCGCAACGTAGAGGGGGTTCGGGATGAAACTAGAAAACGCTCACGCTCGGTCTCGTTAGCAGCTCGAGTGTACGGTAGCACTCAGCGCTCCTGAGCAAGAACTCAATATCATCAGACATGCAGCAGTAGGAGTGTTATCTCTCCGGAGAGCTCCGAAGCTGGGTAAACTGCTCATGTGCTTCGCCTCGATCCGCTCTTCGTGCGATCTCCGCCCCCCGCCAAACCGAAAGGGGCTCGGTCCGCCGGTCCCATAGGTGTTCGTGGGTCAGTTTCCCCGACAAAGATCCTAAGATTGGGGATGCCCATGGCACCCCAAGATATTCAAGAATAGCCAAAAGCCTAAGCTTGGGGATGCCCCCGGAAGGCATCCCCTCTTTCGTCTTCGTTCATTGGTAACTTTACTTGGAGCTATATTTTTATTCGCCACATGATATGTGTTTTGCTTGGAGCGTCTTGTATGATATTAGTCTTTGCTTTTTAGTTTTCCACAATCATACTTTCTGTACAAACCTTTTGGGAGAAGCCCAGATGATTGAAATTTATTAGAATACTCTATGTGCTTCACTTATATCTTTTGAGCTAGATAGTTTTTGCTCTAGTGCTTCACTTATATCTTTTAGAGCACGGCGGTGGCTTAATTTTGTAGAAATTGCTAGTCTCTCATGCTTCACTTATATTATTTTGAGAGTCTCTTAGAACAGCATGGTATTTGCTATGGTTAGAAAATTGGTCCTAGAATGGTAGGCATCCAAGTTGGGTATAATAAAAACTATCATAGAAAGTGAATTGGATGCTATGATCAATTTGATACTTGATAATTCTTTTGAGATATGGAGGTAGTGATATTAAAAGTCATGCTAGTTGGGTGATTATGAATTTAAAGAATGCTTGTGTTGAAGTTTGTGATTCCGTAGCATGCACGTATGGTGAACCGCTTTGTGATGAAGTTGGAGCACAATTTTATTTATTGATTGTCTTCCTTATGAGTGGCGGTCGGGGACGAGCTATGGTCTTTTCCTACCAATCTACCCCCCTAGGAGCATGCGCCTAATACTTTGTTTTTGATGACTTATAGATTTTTGCAATAAGTATATGAGTTCTTTTGACTAATGTTGAGTCCATGGATTATACGCACTCTCACCCTACCACCATTGCTAGCCTCTCTTGTGCCACGCAACTTTCGCCGGTACCATACACCCACCATATAGCTTCCTCAAAACAGCCACCATACCTACCTATTATGACATTTCCATAGCCATTCCGAGATATATTGCCATGCAACTTTCCACCGTTCCGTTTATATGACACGCATCATCATTGTCATATTGCTCTTTGCATGATCATGTAGTTGACATCGTATTTGTGGCAAGGCCACCTTCATAATTTTCATACATGTCACTCTTGATTCATTGCATATCCCGGTACACCGCCGGAGGCATTCATATAGAGTCATATCTTGTTGTAAGTTTTGAGTTGTAATTCTTGAGTTGTAAGTAAATAAAAGTGTGATGATCTTCATTATTAGAGCATTGTCCCAATGAGGAAAGGATGATGGAGACTATGATTCCCCGACAAGTCAGAATGAGACTTCGGACTTTACAAAAGAAAAAAAAAGAAGAGAAAGGCCAAAAAAAGAGAAAGGCCAAAAGAAAAAAAAAGAAAAAAAGATTGAAAAGAAAAAAAGGGAAAAAAGAATAAAAATGAGAGAAAAGAGAGAAGGGAGAATGCTACTATCCTTTTACCACACTTGTGCTTCAAATTAGCACCATGATCTTCATGATAGAGAGGTCCTATGTTGTCACTTTCATATACTAGTGGGAATTTTTCATTATAGAACTTGGCTTGTATATTCCAATGATGGGATTCCTCAAAATGCCCTAGGTCTTCGTGAGCAAGCGAGTTGGATGCACACCCACTTAGTTTCTTTTGTTGAGCTTTCATACATTTATAGCTCTAGTGCATCCGTTGCATGGCAATCCCTACTCACTCACATTGATATCTATTAATGGGCATCTCCATAGCCCGTTGATATGCCTAGTTGATGTGAGACTATCTTCTCCTTTTTGTCCTCTCCACAACCACAAGTCTATTCCACATATAGTGCTATTGTCAGGACCCCGACTCAATGCCACATCGATCTAGCATGTAACACCTCATATCACTTTGCGGCCTCACGCACGGTATTCCCACGGGTGTCGCCTTACCTTTGCCCGGGACCGTTTGCGCCTTTTGGCTCACGTATATGATGATGTCGCTAGCATCCATATGATAAAGAGTCCGGGCTGACATGACTAGTCGTAAACCCAAAGTGGCATAGACTTACAGGGACAGGCATCCATGACCCAGCATCGAACGTGTCGGTCATCAGCGAGTGAATCCAGGCTGTAGCACTGGGCTAGCAGGACTCCGGTGAACCGGGCTGTAGCGGGCTAACAGGACTCCGGTATTCATCGCGTGACATTTCCCCGAAGGGACAGACACAGGAACGAAGAAGGACACATGCCGGCCAGCCTAAGTGTTCCGGAGCAGTAGCAAGCTACCATGGCTCGGTGGAAACACTAGGAGACATTTCCCCGTAAGAGAGGCTACTAAAGATAAACAACTAGATGGTTAGATCCCACACATACCAAGCATTTCAATAACATACACACAATATGCTCGATATGTGCAAATACAACATGGCATCACAACATGACTCTACGACTCAAGTATTTTACTCATTAGGCTCCAAGGAGCGAGATATTACAAACAGGGGTCTCACGACCCAACACTCAGAGCATACAAGTCAAAACACAAGCGGAAGCTATCATGTCTGGGTACAGACATCTATAAATGAAAAAGGCTGAGAAGCCTGACTATCTACCAGATCCTGCCGAGGGCACAAGATCGTAGCTGAGGTAACAAGCTAAACGTCGAAGTCCACGTGGAACTACTAGTGAGACTGAAGTCTCTCTGCAAAAACATAAAATAGGCAAACGTGAGTACAAATGTACCCAGCAAGACTTACATCAGAACTAACTACATATGCATCATTTTCAACAAGGGGATGGTGGGGTTTAACTGCAGCAAGCCAGCTTTGACTCGGTGGCTATCCTAAACTACGACTGCAAGCGACTCTTTTGAGGTGGCGCACACGAGTCCACATATTCACCATATCAATACACCACTATGGATCCGCTCCCGTCTCCCTACGAGAACGCCATCCATAGCACTCATGCTTATCTTGCGCATTTTAAAGTATCCACTTTCACTTGTCTATGAACTGATATAAGCAATCCAGAAGTCCTTTTCCGCGGACACGGCTATTCGAATAGATGATGTTAACCCTGCAGGGGTGTACTTCTTCATACATGTTTCCACCACTTAGCGTCTGCACACGACATGTGCTCGGCAGACTTCAAGCGAAAGCCGACGTGGGTGTAGACCACGACCTACCTAAACACCTAAGTCTCTAGTCCAGGTTTATCGCCTATTCGGGTTCCATCCATGAGGAGATCCGGCCGGAGTTTCGCTCACAGCCCCAAACGATGTGAACAGGGTTCCGTGACACCAAACGGGCGCCCGGTATACCCGGCCACGTGCCTACCGCATCACAGCCCACCCCTACGGTCAGCGCTGTCCACGGCCTCCAGCATACTACAAACACCAGAAACTACTTGCAACTCCTGGACAGAGGACAAGGGTGAATAAGAAGTCGAGCGGGGTCATATTTCAGGGCCCAATGCATGGTAGTAGCTGAATCATCGATCACAAACACAGAACTCAGTTCCTAAGGACGGCTTCAATGAGACAACCCACCATGTACTCCTACATGGCCTCTCACCGCTACGTTTACCAAATCGTGTTCACACACTTAGCTCACACACAGTAGGACATGTTCACACGCCTCTGATTCATCCCGAATGAATCAGACCTGACTCAACTCTAAGCAGTAGCAGGCGTGACAAACAAGCATGAATGAGTAGGCACAACAGGGCTCAAACAACTCCTACTCATGCTAGTGGGTTTCATCTATTTACTGTGGAAATGACAGGTCATGCAAAGGATAAAGGGTTCAGCTACCGCAGCAAGTAACAGATGAATCGGTGTTGTCCTAATGCATTAAAAGAGAGCAGGGGCGAGAGAGTAGGATTGTATCGGAATGAACAAGGGGTTTTTGCTTGCCTGGCACTTCTGAAGATAGCATTGAGTCTTCATCAGTGTCAACGATCACATCATCGGTATCACGTCTATCGAGAGGGGACAATTACCGGCAACATAGAAGGGAACACAATCAATGCAATGCACAATATGATGCATTATCATGACATGGCAAAATGAATGTGTTTTGAGCTAATGCAACTAGCAATAGATTAAATGAAGTTGGTTTGAATACAAGATTCAAATTCAAACTCCATATGTGATTATTCAAATGCCCTTTAATTGATTTGTGCTAAACAGCAGCTATAAGTTGTTCTAACATGCATGAAAATGGTACAGATGGATTCCTTGAATTTTTCTGATAATTTTGCATATATAATTTATTTAATTTGGAGTTACGGTTAATTTTCTATGAATTTTAGAAGTTTTGGACATTTTCTGAAAATAATAAATCATTTAAGATTTATTTAAATTCCAGAAACAAATACTGCGTCAGCATGACATATTAGTGACGTCAGCAGGTCAACGTGGCTGGTGGTCAAACCTGACCAGTGGGGCCCACTGGTCAATGACCCAGTCAACTAACTAAGTTAGTTAGCCCTAACTAACTGGGCAGGGCCCACTAGTCAGTGACTATAGTAACTAACCTAACTAGTTAATTAGTGCTAACTAGAGTAATTAGTCGGGCGGGCCCGCAAGTCAGTGAGAGAGAGGGGGAAGTCACACCGGGCAGTGGGGTCAAACCACGCCGGTCAACGGGTCAGCGGTCGCCGGCATATAGCCGCCGGCGACGACAGAGACGGCGGGGCGGCTCGGAAATGCTCTACAGGGCACCGTTTGATGCGCGGGGAGCAGCTACGGGAAGAGGGTGGAGTGGCGCATCCAACTGTGGCGGTGGCGGAGGCTGGGGTGGCCGGAGTTGTCGCCGGCGACGACCGTGGCGGCTGCCGGAGCTCGGGCACCGACGGTTAGGCGCTACGGCGCGTTTCACGAAGAACTGGTGGGATCTGCGGCTTCCTGAGGAAACGCTGAGCACGCCTACGTGCTCTGGTGTGACGTGCGGGGGTTGCAACCGCGGCGGCGACATGGCCGGCGGCGGGGAGCGCTCGGCTCCGGTGGTTGATGCGGCTAGGGGGCGAATTAGGCAACGAGGCATGGGGGAAATGATGCAGCGGCTCACCGCGGTTCTTCTGGTGCTGCTGGCGAGGCAGGGGAGGCACGGGGTCCGGCGAATCGACGGCGGGGATCACCGGCACCCGAGGTCGGAAACGGCGGCGTTGGAGATGCAGCTGAGCTTCTGGCGCCGCGTGACTCGATGGAGAGGACGACGACGTCGTGGCGGAGCTCGGGATCACGTCGGAGAGGTGGGGCAGTGGCTGTGGGTGCGGGGTTACGGCAGCGCGTCCATGGAGGCTTCGGCCATGGCGGGGAACGGGCGAGGAGAGGCGTAGGGGGGCGAATGGGGTGTCGGCGAGGTCGGGGCGACGACCAGGAGACGATCCACGCGGCGCAACGGCGACCAGGGCGATGCAGAGAGGCTGGGTGGTGCGTGGCGAGCTCGGGCGCGCCATGCTGACCTCCCTGCCTGCTCTGGCAAGGGGAAGCAGCTGGCTGGCATGGGCCAGCACAGTGCTGGGCCGGCCAGTGGGTTGCCAGGTAAGTGGCCAGGTAAAACTCTCTCTCTCTCTCTGTTTTAATTCTGTTTTCTATTTTGCAGGTTTGTTTTGAATTTGGTTTTGAAACCAATTAAATTTATTTTGCTTCTGACAATATTTTTAGGAGCTAAAAGAATTAAAACAATGCTCCACAAAAATATTTCAGAATTATTGGACCTATATTTATTTAACGGTAGATATAAGTCCAATTCAAATAGCTATTGATTTAATTCAAATACCCAAAATAAATGTTTCTGAGATACCGAAAATATTGGTTTGGATTTTACCTCTTGCCAATATTTCCAAAGGATAACAAGAACATTTTTTCTTGGACTTATTTGAAGCAATTTTTATCTTGATCATTTTTTTAAAGGATTCTGAGGCTTTGAAAATTCCTCAATTCAAATTTCATTTGAATTTAAACATGATGCAGCAACCAAGCTAGTCCAAGGCCAGGGTAAAGCTAGGGATGTGACAACTCACCCCCACTAAACAAGAATCTCGTCTCGAGATTCAAGCGTAGGGTAAAGTGAAGGGTAACGCAGACTAGTATAATCTTCACGATCCAGGGTGCACTTCAGTTGAACGTTGATTCATTCACCATCATTGTCTCGAAGTCTTGCCTTGAAAAATCCTGTCAACATGACATGGAGGAAAGAAGGAGACTCTAGCAGGGTCGATCTTCTCGAAGATCGAACAACTCACGGAATGAGACATAGGACCATCTCTCGGGTTGAGACACGAGATACACATCAAGAGGGGTGGAAAGAGACGGATGACGAAGGTTCACTAGGTAGACAACAATTTCACGCTTAAGAAGGTGGTAAACGATTGTCAACGTAGCGAGGAGTTGAGTTGCCATGATACAATAACGATACACCTTAGGGAAGGTGACTCGTAGAGATATCCCCTTAAGTGGCAAAAAGAATTACCTTTGATTCAGGGATCATTGGAACTCTTAAAACCAGCCTAAGGCAATTCTCGAGCGATCGTTTGGAGGGGGTCGGTAGAATGGCATACTCGGACTTGGATGATGTGGATTACCTTGTTGAAGACAACGTAATGGATGAATTTGCTTTCCACCGGAAATGGAAGAGACCCATGGTAGAATGGCACATTGGCGGTGCAAGCTAGGAACAAAATGCAAATGCTGGGAATGATTCTGGTAACTAGGGAAGAACCCAACAATAGAGAGTGGATTCACTGTTTGAAAGGGTCATAGCATTGCCGAGGAAACTGAGAGCATCCCAATTAGAGCCGATGATAACACGTAGCGCTTGTGCGTGCTCTCAAGAACTTGAGCATTTCCATAATCATCAAGGTTTTACCAACATCCGTGTCAAGGATCCTGGCAACACAACTTGCTACCATGATGAATGATGATGGATGATGCAGATGCAAAGGAAGATAACACTTTCTCAGATTTCACCTTAGCGAGCCAAGGAACAAAATCTGGATGATCGACCGAGAGACATTTAGCACTCCGCTTCTAATGTTCTCCTTGATGTGCTAGTGTATCCCATTCATAGATATGGTTTGATAACTAGAACATCAAGTAAAAGGTCGGACTTCGGGAGCAATAGAATCCATAAGGAACAGTTACGGAGGTAAATCCTACGAAATCCTTATGGGGAGGTGGCCAACTTCTTCAATCAAGATACTACAATAATAGGTCTTTCGGCTGGGTGGTGCTGACCACGACATCCACTTTACCGGTTTCCGAGGGACCGATATTATAGTTCTTGGGAAATGTTCCAAACCATCATATCTGCCTGAGATTCAGATCTGGTTGGTGTCAGGATATTCCAGACTCATCGAGTCTAGGAAGGAAAACGAAAGTTTGCAACACAAATCGATGAGATGACATTGCGAGATTCTCGGGAAATGAACTACGATAGCAAGCTCCAAAACATGAGCTGGTTCTGCTACAAACATGTGAACACGTTGTTCCAGACAAGCATGACCACAAAGTAGTCTTATAATAAAAACACTACCGAGTTCAGGAGGGGGAACCATCAACGAGGGTATCGAAGTCCTTACATAAGTCCGGATTAGCTCTTATGAAGAAACTCCTTCTCCTTGAACAAATCAGTCAGTGGCTTGGTGTGCTAGGATACACATATGGAATGAAGGTTGCAAGCCTCCAGACCACAGAATACTTCGCACGTGTGCATGACTGACTTGCGATGATTCCAGAGGAAGCAACATTGACTTTCTCGAATCCATGGTGGCAACTTGCATCAAATGCACATGAACTGGAGGAAGTCACTTCTTACATCCGAACATATGCTTCATGAACTAGCATGAACAAATGCTTTCAAAAGTTTCCAACACTAGCTTAATGTTCAACAAAATCATGGAGGAGATAAGGATGTTGTCAATGGGCTCAACAACAATTCATCCGGGTTTCCTTTTAAAAGGAATTCCATAGTTAAGTGAACACGGTGATAGCATTGGTCAGACCAAAGATGTAATGGTGTATGCTCGAGGGATCAACCATGAATAAGACAACATTACGAGCATCGTTGGTACTGATTTGACTTGACGATGGCCCACACTCAAATCAAAGGATTGATAAGACAATAGGTCCAACAACTGATCACAGGGACCAATCGATGAAGATATCATCTTTCTTCAACACACACTACACAAGAATATCCCTTTGGGACGAACTAAGTCAGGCAAGCTTTTATCTTCCAATTCTCCAGGTTGTTGTATAGCTTAACCAGCTAGCTCAGGGGTATCTAACACCGATTCTTGGAGAGAAGGTGGTTCACAAGAAACCAACTTGATCACGAGCTCAACATAACAGTCAGGGAACAACCTGGTAATACTTCCGAGAAGATATTCGGAAAATCACGAACCACCGGTATGTTACTAAGCTCGAGAACAATCTCGCTTTTGAGGGCAAGACGATATGATCAAATGAGTGAGGACTTGACAAGATCCTAACTCATCAATCGAAGGGTGCACCGAAATAAGAACTAGATAGCACGATCAGTCTTAGGGTGACGATTCAATAATCAATAAGCTAAGAATGAGGTTACCGTCCATTTAACTACCAAGCAACAGAGTTGCTAGCAGTATTGATTTCACACATCACGATTCACTTGTCGACATTCCGGTTACAATAACATAGGAACCGAGGAATGAACAATGATGGCAAGAAGTATCACTGTACCAAGAGTTCATAGGATGGTGTGCAATTCCTATAACAATCCCGATATAAAAGATGGTAATACTCCAAGGTAGAACAGAACCAAAAGCTGGATTGGCATTTGATCTGCAGAATACAACTACTTTGACCCAATCCTAGATATGGATGAGGTACTGGAGTTTGTTTCTCCAAGTCATTCAGGACAGAATGGCTTGACGGACCACAAGGGTAATAGGCATCGATAAACGAATGCATGCATACCCTTGATATCAATTGATAGACGAAGGTCAGTAGACAACTAAAGAGGGACAACTCAAAGGAACATATAATTTTCTGAGTATTGGATGCATGGATTAGCATGTCGAACGAAGTTCAACATATTTCTTCCGGATAACCCATGCAGAAAGGTAGAACTGGCAGAGCCACAATATATAATGGAGAACTCATCAAGAATAATCCTGCTGTGATATTTCAGTTCAACGAGGAACTTCCGCCATAGGTAGTTCATGGTATTTGGAAGAAGAAGATACCACGGACTTCAAGGACTATCGCAAAGGTTACTAATGTCCTAAAGGCACTAGCAATTACTAACAACATGAAGTAGGTAGAGTGAATCTCGGGTTCAAGAACCCAGGAACAGAATACCTACTACTAAGTAGCATCACGGGATGCTATCGAGAATGATGGCCAGAATCATCACACTGGGAACACAAATCATGGCTAAATTACTAGATGATCCCCTAAGACACCTAGGGTCATAATAATATCTCCAACATATATGTCAAGGTAACGAAGTACCTCAACTCACTGATTAGTGTGGTTAATCTGGCCCATGGGAACATTGAAACGGGAAGAAAGGATTTGCAATTGCATCAGACTACTTAGAAACCTGGGATGACTCGGACAGCATAACAGCTGTAAATGCTCAGAAAAGATTTGAGACATTTACAAAAATGGTGGCATAACCACTCAGAAGCACAATATCAAGGTTTCGAGATCAACAATTAACATACGGAAGTAGTAGGAACTGAACTGAGACTTAAATCCAACAATCTTATAAGTCCACTGATTAGTAACACGTGATCCTAATAGAAAGAAGAGATAGCCTAGTTCTTAATCCCCGTAGGAAAGATAAGATGACTTAGATCAGAAGGGCATAAGGTATAAGGAGTAAAAAGAGCCTTACGTTCCATCCCACAATCAATTCCCTTATATAACTAAAGAATTTCTAGACTCAACTTCGACCAGTTTGGCTTGGTAATCCTACAGGCAGTCAAGCTCTGATACCAACGCTGTCAGGACCCCGACTCAATGCCACATCGATCTAGCATGTAACACCTCATATCACTTTGCGGCCTCACGCACGGTATTCCCACGGGTGTCGCCTTACCTTTGCCCGGGACCGTTTGCGCCTTTTGGCTCACGTATATGATGATGTCGCTAGCATCCATATGATAAAGAGTCCGGGCTGACATGACTAGTCGTAAACCCAAAGTGGCACAGACTTACAGGGACAGGCATCCATGACCCAGCATTGAACGTGTCGGTCATCAGCGAGTGAATCCAGGCTGTAGCATTGGGCTAGCAGGACTCCGGTGAACCGGGCTGTAGCGGGCTAACAGGACTACGGTATTCATCGCGTGACATTTCCCCGAAGGGACAGACACAGGAACGAAGAAGGACACATGCCGTCCAGCCTAAGTGTTCCGGAGCAGTAGCAAGCTACCATGGCTCGGTGGAAACACTAGGAGACATTTCGCCGTAAGAGAGGCTACTAAAGATAAACAACTAGATGGTCAGATCCCACACATACCAAGCATTTCAATAACATACACACAATATGCTCGATATGTGCAAATACAACATGGCATCACAACATGACTCTACGACTCAAGTATTTTACTCATTAGGCTCCGAGGAGCGAGATATTACAAACAGGGGTCTCACGACCCAACACTCAGAGCATACAAGTCAAAACACAAGCGGAAGCTATCATGTCTGGGTACAGACATCTATAAATGAAAAAGGCTGAGAAGCCTGACTATCTACCAGATCCTGCCGAGGGCACAAGATCGTAGCTGAGGTAACAAGCTAAACGTCGAAGTCCACGTGGAACTACTAGTGAGACTGAAGTCTCTCTGCAAAAACATAAAATAGGCAAACGTGAGTACAAATGTACCCAGCAAGACTTACATCAGAACTAACTACATATGCATCATTTTCAACAAGGGGATGGTGGGGTTTAACTGCAGCAAGCCAGCTTTGACTCGGTGGCTATCCTAAACTACGACTGCAAGCGACTCTTTTGAGGTGGCGCACATGAGTCCACATATTCACCATATCAATACACCACTATGGATCCGCTCCCGTCTCCCTACGAGAACGCCATCCATAGCACTCACGCTTATCTTGCGCATTTTAAAGTATCCACTTTCACTTGTCTATGAACTGATATAAGCAACCCAGAAGTCCTTTACCACGGACACGGCTATTCGAATAGATGATGTTAACCCTGCAGGGGTGTACTTCTTCATACATGTTTCCACCACTTAGCGTCTGCACACGACATGTGCTCGGCAGACTTCAAGCGAAAGCCGACGTGGGTGTAGACCACGACCTACCTAAACACCTAAGTCTCTAGTCCAGTTTTATCGCCTATTCGGGTTCCATCCATGAGGAGATCCGGCCGGAGTTTCGCTCACAGCCCCAAACGATGTGAACAGGGTTCCGTGACACCAAACGGGCGCCCGGTATACCCGGCCACGTGCCTACCACATCACAGCCCACCCCTACGGTCAGTGCTGTCCACGGCCTCCAGCATACTACAAACACCAGAAACTACTTGCAACTCCTGGACAGAGGACAAGGGTGAATAAGAAGTTGAGCGGGGTCATATTTCAGGGCCCAATGCATGGTAGTAGCTGAATCATGGATCACAAACACAGAACTCAGTTCCTAAGGACGGCTTCAATGAGACAACCCACCATGTACTCCTACATGGCCTCTCACCGCTACCTTTACCAAATCGTGTTCACACACTTAGCTCACACACAGTAGGACATGTTCACACGCCTCTGATTCATCCCGAATGAATCAGACCTGACTCAACTCTAAGCAGTAGCAGGCGTGACAAACAAGCATGAATGAGTAGGCACAACAGGGCTCAAACAACTCCTACTCATGCTAGTGGGTTTCATCTATTTACTGTGGCAATGACAGGTCATGCAAAGGATAAAGGGTTCAGCTACCGCAGCAAGTAACAGATGAATCGGTGTTGTCCTAATGCATTAAAAGAGAGCAGGGGCGAGAGAGTAGGATTGTATCAGAATGAACAAGGGGGTTTTGCTTGCCTGGCACTTCTGAAGATAGCATTGAGTCTTCATCAGTGTCAACGATCACATCATCGGTATCACGTCTATCGAGAGGGGACAATTACCGGCAACATAGAAGGGAACACAATCAATGCAATGCACAATATGATGCATGATCATGACATGGCAAAATGAATGTGTTCTGAGCTAATGCAACTAGCAATAGATTAAATGAAGTTGGTTTGAATACAAGATTCAAATTCAAACTCCATATGTGATTATTGAAATGCCCTTTAATTGATTTGTGCTAAACAGCAGCTATAAGTTGTTCTAACATGCATGAAAATGGTACAGATGGATTCCTTGAATTTTTCTGATAATTTTTCATATATAATTTATTTAATTTGGAGTTACGGTTAATTTTCTATGAATTTTAGAAGTTTTGGACATTTTCTGAAAATAATAAATCATTTAAGATTTATTTAAATTCCAGAAACAAATACTGCGTCAGCATGACGTATTAGTGACGTCAGCAGGTCAACGTGGCTGGTGGTCAAACCTGACCAGTGGGGCCCACTAGTCAGTGACCCAGTCAACTAACTAAGTTAGTTAGCCCTAACTAACTGGGCAGGGCCCACTAGTCAGTGACTATAGTAACTAACCTAACTAGTTAATTAGTGCTAACTAGAGTAATTAGTCAGGCGGGCCCGCAAGTCAGTGAGAGAGAGGGGGAAGTCAAACCGGGCAGTGGGGTCAAACCACGCCGGTCAACGGGTCAGCGGTCGCCGGCATATAGCCGCCGGCGACGACAGAGACGGCGGGGCGGCTCGGAAATGCTCTACAGGGCACCGTTTGATGCGCGGGGAGCAGCTACGGGAAGAGGGTGGAGTGGCGCATCCAACTGTGGCGGTGGCGGAGGCTGGGGTGGCCGGAGTTGTCGCCGGCGACGACCGTGGCGGCTGCCGGAGCTCGGGCACCGACGGTTAGGCGCTACGGCGCGTTTCACGAAGAACTGGTGGGATCTGCGGCTTCCTGAGGAAACGCTGAGCACGCCTACGTGCTCTGGTGCGACGTGCGGGGGTTGCAACCGCGGCAGCGACATGGCCGGCGGCGGGGAGCGCTCGGCTCCGGTGGTTGATGCGGCTAGGGGGCGAATTAGGCAACGAGGCATGGGGGAAACGATGCAGCGGCTCACCACGGTTCTTCTGGTGCTGCTGGCGAGGCAGGGGAGGCACGGGGTCCGGCGAATCGACGGCGGGGATCACCAGCACCCGAGGTCGGAAACGGCGGCGTTGGAGATGCAGCAGAGCTTCTGGCGCCGCGTGACTCGATGGAGAGGACGACGACGTCGTGGCGGAGCTCGGGATCACGTCGGAGAGGTGGGGCAGTGGCTGTGGGTGCGGGGTTACGGCAGCGCGTCCATGGAGGCTTCGGCCATGGCGGGGAACGGGCGAGGAGAGGCGTAGGGGGGCGAATGGGGTGTCAGCGAGGTCGGGGCGACGACCAGGAGACGATCCACGCGGCGCAACGGCGACCAGGGCGATGCAGAGAGGCTGGGTGGTGCGTGGCGAGCTCGGGCGCGCCATGCTCACCTCCCTGCCTGCTCTGGCAAGGGGAAGCAGCTGGCTGGCACGGGCCAGCATAGTGCTGGGCCGGCCAGTGGGTTGCCAGGTAAGTGGCCAGGTAAAACTCTCTCTCTCTCTCTCTGTTTTAATTCTGTTTTCTATTTTGCAGGTTTGTTTTGAATTTGGTTTTGAAACTAATTCAATTTATTTTGCTTCTGACAATATTTTTAGGAGCTAAAAGAATTAAAACAATGCTCCGCAAAAATATTTCAGAATTATTGGACCTATATTTATTTAACAGTAGATATAAGTCCAATTCAAATAGCTATTGATTTAATTCAAATACCCAAAATAAATGTTTCTGAGATACCGAAAATATTGGTTTGGATTTTACCTCTTGCCAATATTTCCAAAGGATAACAAGAACATTTTCTTGGACTTATTTGAAGCAATTTTTATCTTGATCATTTTTTTTAAAAGGATTCTGAGGCTTTGAAAATTCCTCAATTCAAATTTCATTTGAATTTAAACATGATGCAGCAACCAAGCTAGTCCAAGGCCAGGGTAAAGCTAGGGATGTGACACTTATGTCCATGGCTCACGCTCATGTATTGCATGAAAGTTGAAAAAGTTTGAGATTACTAAATTATGAAACAATTGCTTGGCTTGTCATAGGGGTTGTGCATGATTAAATACTTTGTGTGATGAAGATACAGCAACATCCAGACTATATGATTTTGTAGGGATAACTTTCTTTAGCCATTTTGTTTTGAGAAGACATGATTGCTTTGATTAGTATGCTTGAAGTATTACTATTTCTTATGTCAATATGAACTTTTATTTTGAATCATTTGGATCTGAATATTCATGCCACAATAAAGAAAATTACATTGAGAAATATGCTAGGTAGCATTCCACATCAAAAATTATTTGTTTATCATTTACCTACTCGGGGACGAGGAGGAATTAAGCTTGGGGATGATTGATACGTCTCCAACGTATCTATAATTTTTGATTGTTCCATGCTATTATATTACCCTTTTTGGATGTTTATGGGCTTTATTTTACACATTTATATCATTTTTGGGACTAACCTACTAACCGGAGGCCCAGCCCATATTGTTGTTTTTTGTGCCTATTTTAGTATTTTGAAGAAAAGGAATATCAAACGGAGTCCAGATGGAATGAAACCTTCGGGAGCGTGATTTTTGGAATGAACATGATCCAGAGGACTTGGAGTGCAAGCCAAGAAGCAGCCGAGGCGGCCACGAGGGTGGAGGGTGCGCCCCTTGTCTCGTGGGCCCCTCGGGCGGCCACCGACCTACTTCTTCCTCCTATATATACCTACGTACCCCGAAAACATCCAGGGAGCCAAAAAAACAATTTCCACCATCGTAACCTTCTATATCCGCGAGTTCCCATCTTGGAGCCTTTGCCGGCGCTCCGCCGGAGGGGGAATCGACCATGGAGGGCTTCTACATCAACACCATAGCCCCTCCGATGAGTTGTGAGTAGTTTACCATAGACCTTCGGGTCCATAGTTATTAGCTAGATGGCTTCTTCTCTCTTTTTGGATCTCAATACCACGTTCTCCCCCTCTCTTGTGGAGATCTATTCGATGTAACTCTTTTTGCGGTGTGTTTGTCGAGATCCGATGAATTGTGGGTTTATGATCAAGTTTATCTATGAGAAATATTTGAATCTCCTCTGAATTCTTTAATGTATGATTGAGTTATCTTTGCAAGTCTCTTCGAATTATCAGTTTGGTTTGGCCTACTAGATTGATCTTTCTTGCAATGGGAGAAGTGCTTAGCTTTGGGTTCAATCTTGCGGTGTCCTTACCCAATGACAATAGGGGTTGCAAGGCACGTATTGTATTGTTGCCATCGAGGATAAAAAGGTGGGGTTTATATCATATTGCATGAGTTCACCCACTGTAATACTTATGCTATCTTGAGAGAAGCCACTAGTGAAACCTATGGCCCCCGGGTCTATCTTTTATCATATAAAGCTTTCAATCTAATTTTATTTGCATCTTTACTTTTCCAATCTATATTATAAAATACCAAAAATATATTTATCTTATCGTACTATCTCTATCAGATCTCACTTTCGCAAGTGGCCGTGAAGGGATTGACAACCCCTTTATTGTGTTGGTTGCGAGTTCTTTATTTGTTTGTGTAGGTGCGTGGGACTTTTGAGGAGCCTCCTACTAGATTGATACCTTGGTTCTCAAAAACTGAGGGAAATACTTATGCTACTATTGCTGCATCACCCTTTCCTCTTCAAGGAAAACCAACGCAAGCTCAAGACGTAGCAAGCCACGGGCTCCGGCATGGGCACAGCACACCGTCCGATCCCTCCAAAAAGGAGAGCTACCCGAGGAGCAGGAAGAAGCAGAGAGAGTTGCCCGCCGGTCTACTCTGTACCAATTCTTTGACAACGTCTTGTACAGAAAAAGACCGAATGGGGTGAAATTGAAGTGCATCTCCCGGGAGGAAGGACTAGAGCTGTTGGCAGAGGTACATGGGGGCATATGTGGATCCCACATAGGGTCGAGGGCCCTTGCTGGGAAGGCTTTCCGGCAAGGTTTCTTCTAGCCCACTGCCCTCCAGGATGCGACGGCACTAGTAAGCAAGTGTGAAGCGTGCCAGTTCCATTCAAAGAAGCTTCATCAACCAGCTCAAGCCCTTCAAACTATCCCTCTCTCCTGGCCCTTCTCGGTCTGGGGGCTCGACATATTGGGCCCTTTCCCTCGTGCCTTCGGGGGCTTTGAGTACTTGTACGTTGCAATCGACAAGTTCACAAAGTGGCCAGAGGTGGAAGCAGTGAGGAAGGTGACAGCGCAGTCGGCCATCAAGTTTTTCAAGGGGCTAGTTTGTCCTTTTGGGGTACCCAATAGGGTCATCACTGACAACGGCACACAGTTCACAAGCCACGCCTTCATGCAATACATTGAGGATCTCGGCAACAAGGTCTGTTTTGCTTCCGTGGCACACCCATGGAGCAATGGCCAAGCAGAGAGAGCAAATGTTGAAGTTCTGTGACGCTTAAGAACGAAGACTTTTGACAAGCTGCACAAGAGCGGAAGGCGCTGGATTGACGAGTTGCCAGCGGTTCTTTGGTCGATCAGAACGACGCCAAATCGAGCCACCGACCAGACACCCTTTGCCCTGGTCTACGGGGCAGAAGAAGTTCTCCCCACGAAACTCATATACGGGTCACCTCGAGTGCTCGCTTATGATGAGCTTGAGCAAGAGCGATTGCGGCAAGATGATGCAACGCTCCTTGAGGAAGATCGTCTTCGAGAGGCTGTGAGAGCAGCACGCTACCAGCAAGCCTTGCGCCGCTACCATAGCCGCAAGGTTCATGCCCGGAGCTTTGAGGAAGGCGACCTTGTTCTTCGGCACGTTCTGTCAGCCAATAATTCCAACAAGTTGACGCCAAAGTGGGAAGGCCCTTATCAGGTAACACGAGTCACCAGGCCCGATGCAGTCCGCCTGGAGATTGAAGATGCCATTCCAGTGAGCAACTACTGGAACATTGAGCATCTTCGCATGTTTTACCCATAAGGCGCGGCTGCAGAGCCTCCCGGCAAGCCACCTTTTGCACAAGCCTTGCCGGCAAGGCATGTAACCCTTTGTACAAAGCCAGGCGCAGACCCTGAGCATAAATAAACGAAGCGCTGGTGCCCTAAGTTATAGCATGCATGCTAGGTCGAGTCTCTCCCTCGGTTAGCGTTGATAGTGCTTAGAGGTGGGTAACCCCTAGCTTAGAGGTCAAGTGCGTGTCTCTCTGTTCTTTTCTGTCCTCTTTGGTTCGCAGGGCACATGAGCACTTCTGCCGAGCTATTTGGAAGAAAGCGAACGGACCGGCATCCCAACCCCGGCAAACCAAAGTTTCCGGCGGCTGCAAGTACAAGGATCCAACCGCAGCAAGCCAAGGTTGCCGGGGGCTGCAGATCCAGATAAGTCTTGTATCCTCTATCATGCATTTCGATATGGAACTGGGATATGTGAAACATCGTTTTATTTCTAGGCTACCGTGCTCCCCTTTTTCTGTACCCAAGGATTATCTCATGGGTCCGGATTTGGTTGTAATCACGGCAGCAAGGAAATGGAACGAGGAGCCTAAGCCCACTTCATCCCTGCCTCCGCCAAGGGAGCGAGAAAGGTCGAGCAAAGTGGGGGGATGGCAAGGCCTGTTGCCGGTCGAAAAACGTTTATCTTAAATAATAACGAGGATTCCTCCTTGTCACGGGTTTCACCCACGAACGAAAAACCCGGCAAACATCCCTTTTTCATTAAAAACATCCCGTACAGGTACAGTTCATACGGAGTGAAAGACATGAGAAAGAGGATTACAAGTTCTAAATTTAACAAAGGCCCGAAGACCTTGACAGAGAGGAGGCCGCTCTCCATTAATTTGAAATGGAGAGTGAGCCCCTCTGTTAGGCTGTGGATGCGGGCAAAAGTCTTCCACCCTCGGCGAAGATACATGACGTGATGGGCGGGTAACTCGACGTCGGCCCATGTGCCACTATTCCCACAACCCCTCATATGCAGCCGCAGCACCTGCGACGGGTCTAGCTCCATCTCCCGTGCAAATGGAGTCGGGAGGCGAAGACGATGGCGCGGCGGCTGACGCAGCCTGATGAATAACTCGTAAGGGTTGTCCCCAACATGGCCCTCCACCAGGGGAGGGGCCGCTGGCAGAGGCGAGGTCGATGCGCCGCCCCGTCCTCCTCTTCCCCGAGCACCGCGACGGCCTCGACCTCACCCCCTCCCCCTTCCTCTAACAGCTGGCTCTGCTGCCACAAGCTCTTGGGGAAGAGTGACGCATTGTCTAGCCGAGACCCTCGCTGCCACCGATGAAGCGTCGCCACGCCCCTTGTCCATGGCAGAAGGAAGGAAGAAGCAGGAATGGGGAGAAGCGGATGACGAAGGATTGAGAGACGCCATTCTTGTCGCTCCCCTCTTTATAAAAGGGCGGGGGCGGGGCTCGGCCGCCCCTATCGGCCAATCCGGCCCATTGAAGTGACAATGGGCGAGGCCGTCGACCGCCCTCCCTGCTCAATTGAAGGCGCGTGGGAATCGACATGCGCGCATGACTTCCCGTATCCCGTGCACCTGTCATTCGCTCTGCGTCATGCATGCAGCAAACGTGGTGCAAGAGACGGGCGCAATGGGACGCGTGGAGCGACGATTCCCATGTAAGGGTAGTAAATGAGCAGCGGCCCTGTGAAAGTGCAACTATCCCTAGGTGGTTTTGGTAATTCATAACAACATATAGCTCATTGAGTTAATGCTATTCCAAGACATACATTTCAGGAAAGCTCAATGAATGGCATGGCATGGATGATGAAAGTGGATCCCTCAAAATATCAAGGACAAAGGATTGGCTCAAGCTCAAAAGCTCAAGACTCTTCATTTTATATTTCAGTGATCCAAGATCACATTGAGTCTATAGGAAAAGCCAATACTATCAAGGAGGGGTGAGGTGTTGTTTAATGAGCCTCTTGCTTCATGTGCTTAGTGATATGCTCCAAAACCCTCAACTACTTTCTCACATCCTCATATGACCTAAACCTAAAGCCAAAATCGGTCACACCGATTCTTTCTATCCAGCGCCACCGAGTTCAAATGTCATAGCCACTGCCACAAACCCTAGGCAAATCGGTCTCACCGATAGGGATCTCGGTCTCACCGAGATGGGATTGTAATCTCTCTGTTTCCCTTCGTAATGTTTCGGTCTAACCGAAGTGAGCGATTGGTCCCACCGAGATTGCAATGTAAACTCTCTGTTTTCCATTTTGTAACATTTTGGTCTCATCGAAAAGAGCAAATCGGTCCCACCGAGTTTACCTGACCAACTCTCTGGTTAGCTAATTACCAAAATCGGTCCTACCGAGTTTGTGTAATCGGTCTCACCGAGATTACGTTATGCCCTAACCCTAACCACATCGGTCCTACTGAGTTGCATGTCGGTCCCACCGAAAATCTTAACGGTCACTAGGTTTACTAAATCGGTTTGACCGAGTTTGTTGATTCGGTCTCACCGAGATTGGTAAATTGTGTGTAACGGTTAGATTTTGTGTGGAGGCTATATATACCCCTCCACCTCCTGTTCATTTGTGGAGAGAGTCATCAGAACAAACCTACACTTCCAACTTACCAGTTCTGAGAGAGAACCACCTACTCATGTGTTGAGGCCAAGATATTCCATTCCTACCATATGAATCTTGATCTCTAGCCTTCCCCAAGTTGCTTTCCACTCAAATATTCTTTCCACCAGATCCAAATCCTATGAGAGAGAGTTGAGTGTTGGGGAGACTATCATTTGAAGCACAAGAGCAAGGAGTTCATCATCAACGCACCATTTGTTACTTCTTGGAGAGTGGTGTCTCCTAGATTGGCTAGGTGTCACTTGGGAGCCTCCGACAAAGATTGTGGAGTTGAACCAAGGAGTTTGTACGGGCAAGGAGATCGCCTACTCGTGAAGATCTACCGCTAGTGAGGCAAGTCCTTCGTGGGCGACCGCCATGGTGGGATAGACAAGGTTGCTTCTTCGTGGACCCTTCTTGGGTGGAGCCCTCCATGGACTCGTGCAACTGTTACCCTTCGTGGGTTGAAGTCTCCATCAACGTGGATGTACAATAGCACCACCTATCGGAACCACGCCAAAAACATCCGCGTCTCCAACTGCGTTTGAATCCTCCAAACCCTTCCCTTTACTTTCTTGCAAGTTGCATGCTTTAATTTCCGTTGCCTATATACTCTTTGCATGCTTGCCTTATTTGCGTGTTGATTGCTTGACTTGTCCAAAGTTGCTAAAATCTGTCAAACTATAAAATTGGGAAAAGGTTAAGTTTTCAATTGGTCAAGTAGTCTTATCACCCCCCCCCTCTAGATATACTTTAAGGTCCTACACCCTGCGGCCTCGAGGAGACACACAAGCCACCTCTTTACTGTCCACCACAAGATGACGCCAACGTGCTTCGATCACGTGCACACGTGCGACCCCCACGTCACGCATTCAACGCGGGTCATGGGGAAGCGCAGCGGACGGAAAGTTACTGCAGTAAAAACCGCCCTGCCTGCCCGCGCACCATTTTGGGCCTAGCGCAACAATACGTTTCACCTATGTGTGGCCCAGGCCCGGGGGCTCCTGTCGGTGTACTAAAGCAGGGGCACTCCTTTGTACCACTTACTTGTGCACGGGCAGTCAGAGCCACGGGCCGAAGCCACACTTAGCAGGGCACAAGGGAGGAGTCGAAGCCGCGATATGATCAAAGCAACGCCAAAGACCAAGACCACAAAGAGCAGATGGATGAAGCAGGTTTCCTCGGCAAGACCCTTGCCGGGGCAGCCTCAGCGGCCCTGGCAAGCCCCTTGCCGGGGTGGCTCGCCCACACCAGCAGAGTGAGCCACCCTCGAACCCACGGTCTCCAACACCATCAACCATGTTGGGCCAGGGCTCGGGAGGCACCTCCATGGTGGCATGTAGATCTTTGTGAAGACAAAGAATATTCAAGATCAGATGAGGATTGGAAGGCAATGATCCCTGACAAGATCCTTGCTGAGGAAACCCGTAAGACCCCCGGCAAGATCCTTGCCGGGGACGACAGCGCGCCGCAGCAAGACCCTTGTCGGGCCACCCGGCAAGACCCTTGCCGGGCCACCCGGCGAGACCCTTTCGAAGGGCGTCAGCGGGGCCACTGCCAGGCCCGCGCCAACCAAGTCTTCACCGCCGTTTACATGCAGCTGCCAGCCCAACCAGCTGGGCAGGCACCTGTGTGGCAACATGCAGCTTCCAGGCCAACTCAGCACACGCTTGTGTGACGGCATGCAGATCTTCGTGGAGGCTCCACCACCGCGCCACCTCAACTGCTTGCCTGCCTACATGGCGCCGCATGCATCGCTGGCCAGGGCGCGTGTCGAAGCGAGGAGGAGCGGCTACGGATGGGACGGGCCTCGCTCCCGTCCCCGATAAAGCAAGAGGACACCTAAGCTACGCATTAAATGCGCCTTGTCCTGTAATACGAGTGATAAGCTCATAGCACTGTAGGCCTTTCCACCTCCTGTGTGCCACTGTGGCAGCCCCTTTCGACTATAAAAGGAGGCCCATGGCGTACTGGAGAGGGATTCGGCTCTTTGGAACCACGCAGCCACCGTAGTTAGTTCAGGAGATCAAGAACACTCAATACATCCACGAAAGCAGGATTAGGGTTTTACGCGTTCCTCGCGGCCTGAACCTGGGTAAAATATCCTTGTGCTGGTTACTAAGCCTGCTCTTCTCACAACCCCGCGCCCCGCAAATGCAGAAGGGATTCTTGTGATCCAATAGGTGTCGTTTCCCACCGACATAGTAGCCATGTCTCACATGTGGAAAGTGACGATTCGGAATGTTGCGAGTTCACCTTTTGTCCAGTGGTGTATGTTCGACGTCTCGTTATATGTCCTTTTGGGGCTTGGAGAGTAGTCTGAGTGTACATGGGGATGAACGTGGGATGCTCTGCATCAGTTGATCATACGGTTCCTTTCACAAATCGATATCAACAAAGTTTCCCACATCTTGGTCTAAGATATATAATAACATATATGATTAAAATAAATTTTTGTTATGTAATAGTTTTAATTTGGCATTTTCTTCATCTATTAAAGAGGAAAAAATGAAAGAATATTTAAATGCTAAATATTGGCCAGGAGTCTTAATTTTGGTACAATACGATGTGATAAAAATATGAGAAGAATAAAAACACAAATAGTGATTTTTTAGTGAATAGACTATCTCTTGTACCATGCCATGCAAATTTACACAAAACCCTTGTTTTGTGACCATTTGAGAATTTTTTCGCTTGAAAACTTTTCTACACCTTGGTGTAAGATATATAATAACATGCGAGGATTAAAATGAGAATTTTTTCTGCAGTGATCATAATTCAACATTTTCTCCGACTTTTTAGAAGAAAAAATAGCAAATAAAATTGAAGTCGTCAAGTTTTTCTAAAATTTGGCACAGGGTTTTCATATTGGTACATGTGATTGTCATAAAAATCTAACACAGTTTCTCAAAAGTTGGAAAACCACTTCCTTAAAAAATGCCTCTTTTGGCCTACCGATAGCACCGCTTTGTAAAACTGAACAAAAGTCAAGTTTTTATAAAAATAATATAAAAAATTCCAGTAGTTCTACATGCACGTATTGCACAAGGATGGAAACGATCTTAAAAAAATGACCCTTATGTAGATAATGTAAGCACTATATTGATCAAATAATAATATTACACAAAGACTTAAAAGAGTTCAATACAAGACTAGGCTAGACAAACGTACTAAACTACATAAATGAGATCCACGGTTGGAGAACGAGTTCTCGAGGCTGTGGTGTGCGATTGCGCCCCAGCGCAGCGGGCGGCCACCTCCTCGGCTTTGACAAAGGTAATGTTCTTTCTAAGACTAGCCACAATGGAGAGTAACATACACTAGTAACATACACATATCCCTGGTCTATGTTACTACCTTCATAGTGGGTAGTAAAATAAATGGCATGTCATGCAAAGCTTCATTTATTAGGTTATAGACTCATATTGCATTGAAATATGTGATATTACAGTAACTAGCTAAGTTACTCAAACTACCTCTCTCATTAACTCATTGCCACATAAGCAAATTTGTTGAGTTAGACTCGATGTTATGTCTGAAGTTACTCCCACTGTGGCTAGTCTAACAAGTTCCTCAATGGTGAGTTGCATTACGACACCGCCGGGTTCGGGCAATCATGTGGGGAAGCTCCTCGCTTCGTGTTTCACACTGGCCTGCACTCTCTCGTGTAGGATGATAAATTGGGTCTTAGACAAACTGATGTTCGTGACAACATCCGCTCTAATCGCATCCGGGAGTTGCTCTGGCCCACTATCCAAGCTGATGGCTCGGCCAGAGGGCCACCACACTGACGTTCTCCCGCACTTCGGCCTTTCTCCTAGCATGCTCTGCCGGAGGCAACTCCGGCTCCATGATAGTGGTCATCTGGCCTAGGACATCATCGGTGGTGGCGTGTCGATATACACTAGGCCCTGTTGCAATCCATGGTGCGTTAGTGGCACAGACCAAAAAACTAAAGTTGGAGTGGACAGATTCAAATATGCAACTTCGTTAGTGGTACAAACCGACTTCTTCGTAGAAATGACCCTTCGTTTAAACCTAAATGCTTCATAGAGCGCGTGCACTATCTCGCAGAATCGAGCGCTCATGCTAAACAACAATATGCGAGCACGAGGACAGTGCCTGGTCGGGATGGGTCTGCATGTGGGAGCAAAAAGACAAAGGATCAGACCTGCATGCAACATGGGTCCATGTATATGAGGGAGGACACCGGAGCACAACATGTGGTGCATTTAATTGGATTTTCAAAATTTCAAAAAGCCATAACTCCACAATCGAATGTCAGAATTCAGATCCGTTTTGACCGTTGAATTCTCATGATGAACTCTTTGAAACTAGATCTTATTTATATATGTTTTGACAAAAAATTACTGCCATCTCTGGTGCTATATGGCGCAAATCTGTTACTACATTGTGCAACTTCAGTAATGTACTGTGTAACTTTTTTCGAAACAAATTTTTTTAGGCCTACATGACCAAACTTTCTGTAAGGATTTGCCATGAAAAAAGCAATTTTTTGTGATGTGCAACTAGGTCAACTACCTAGTAGTCGATGTGCACCCTCTCCCTACTTATGGTTTTCACTGGCACACCCTGGCCCACCTACCCCTACCGAAGATATGCGCAACCTAGTTTGTTGTTCCAGCCAACTGCCTAGTAGTTGATGTGCAACTCTTCATCCCTACTTATGGATGTGAAGTTTTCAATTGGCAAGGATGATAGATAACGTTTCACATAGTCTGTTAGGCAATTGGCCGACCCGGGCTATCATGACCGATCCGGGCTGTCATGACCGATGGGTCCGGATCATCCCCCAACATCTATAAAACATCTCTGTTTTCTTATTTGGATTCCCTAGCCTAATTTTCCAGCCATCCGATTACGATCCGAGAGACGTGATATCCCCTAAGCTAAACTATTCTGATATAAATATCAGTCTAACCCTAGCCCCTACCATGTCCCATCCACCAAATCCCCTCACCCGCTGCTGCCAGCCAAGCACCTCTCTCCCGTCTTCCTCGGGATCCCTGCCGATCCATTCCACCCAACCATATTGCACCGACCGCCTCCCTCATTTTCAACATCGAACCAATCCCCGGCCCCCCTTGATCCACTCCTCACCCGAGCCCGAGCTCCTCCTCGTCTTCGTGCTCACCCCGGAGCCCGGCACGACCTCCTCCGTTCCGTCCCGAGCCGCAGCTGTAGTTCTCCACCTCGAGCAGCGCATCCCCGAGCGAGGAGCGCTCGATCTGCTCGTGCTAGAGCACCTCCATGGAGCTGAGGAGCTCCTGCACCTCACCTCCTGCCGAAGCTCCCGCCAACCAGATCTGGCGCTGCCCCGCCGTCTCCGACCCTGCCGTTGTCGCGCCCCTGCTTCGCCTCGAACAGCTGCAGTTCCGTCCCGCTCCTCTGCTTCGATAGCCAGGCGCCCGAGGCCACAGACTCCTCCCCTCGGGCAACACCTCGTCGCTGTCCAGAGCCTCCTCAAGCAGGAGATGGCCAGCCGCTTCGATCTGCCGCTGGCAGCAACACCAGCAGATGAGCTCCGCTCCCGTTCTCTCCTTCCTACATCTCCCTTTTCTTCTCCCTTTTCTCTGTTCACACTTCAATCTCTGTCTCCCTTCTAAGCAGGAGCGGCCATGGACGTTTTTCCTCAAGCAACAGCGGCGTTGTTCACCTCCTGCCGCTGCCTGCATCCAGCCGTCTCCGCGTCGTCCACGCCCCTGCCTCGCCATGGACGCGCCTCCTTGCTGCCGGAGCCCCACGACGCGTGAACCAGCACCAAGACGCCCTGTCCGCGCTGCCGTGTCACTCGCGTCTCGCCAAGGCCCTCTTCACCCGGATCTCGTCGCCGGCAGCCGTTCCCGCTGTTCGTCGCCATGGTGAGCACCAAATCCAGCCCCGTCCTTATGCAGTTCATCTAAGTCTGAATCCCTCTTCAAACACCAGAATTGCAGCAGCGCAGTGGTTAGCGCCCCAATTTTTGGCCTGTTTTTCTTCACTGTTGCACATCCACACCCACATCCGCTTCGGGCCCTGTCTACTCCTGGGCCGCTGCACAGTGCTGCTTCGGGATCGTGCATATTTTTTTCCAGTCTGTGTATTTTAGCATTTTCCAATGCATTCTTATTTACTGAAATGCCATCATCTTGCATTGCTCATATATAAATAACCATGCTTTGGATTTAAACAAACTATATATGTAAAATGCTTAAAATTTCATCTAGTTTCACATTATGCCACTTCCATCCATGTTTAAAATGTTTAACTTGCTGTTTGCTTTAATTTGCATAAATGCCATGCTAAAATGTTTTATTTCCTAACTAAATAACCGTAGCTCCAATTTTAATAAACTTTATATGTAAATGGGGCGGAAAAATGCATAAATTAACTTGGTGCACTTTACTCTGCTGTTTAACAACACTAAAATTGTGTTTAGGGCATAACAGTAGAAAATTCGAAATATGCATATGAGGATTTTCCGGAATTGTTGTTTGTTGTTCCGGCCTCATTTAAACTGGCCTAAATAGTTAGTTTACTTATGCTTCACCTCTTGCCATGTTTAACAACATTTAATATTGTTGGGTACAAAACCGAGAGAGAACTAAATAATTGATGTGGTGTTTCGTCAATATGCAACTCGTTGCATATTGAGCTCCACTCAATTTGTAGTGTTGTTTGTTGCACTTTGTCATGCCATGCTCTTTAAACCGGACATGCATCATACTTGGTTGTGCAAATTGCCATGTTTATGCTTTTGTGTTTACCATGTTGTTTGTTTCTTTTTGGTGTTGCTTCTTAGTTCCGGTAATGTTGCGATAGTGAGGATTCGTTTGACTACTCCCGTTCGTTTTCTTCGTGGACTCGTTCTTCTTCCTAGCAGGATTTCAGGCAAGATGACCGTCACCTTGGATCTCATTACTATCATTGCTATGCTAGTTGCTTCGTTCTATCGCTATGCTGTGCTACCTATCACTTGTTCTTCAAGCCTCCCAATTTGCCATGTCAGCCTCTAACCTTTTCTCCCTTCCTAGCAAACCGTTGCTTGGCTATGTTACCGCTTTGCTCAGCCCCTCTTATAGCGTTGTGAGTTTCAGGTGAAGTTGAAGATTGCTCCATGATGGACAGGATTATGTTGGGATATCACAATATCTCTTATTTAATTAAAGCATCTATATACTTGGTAAAGGGTGGAAGGCTCGGCCTTATGCCTGGTGTTTTGTTCCACACTAGCCGCCCTAGGTTCCGTCATACCGGTGTTATGTTCCTTGATTTTGTGTTCCTTACGCGGTTGGGTGATTTATGGGACCCCCTTGACAGTTCGCTTTGAATAAAACTCCTCCAGCAAGGCCCAACCTTGGTTTTACCATTTGCCTACCTAAGCCTTTTTCCCTTGGGTTTCCGGAGCCCGAGGGTCATCTTTATTTAACCCCCCGGGCCAGTGCTCCTTCGAGTGTTGGTCCGAACCGAGCAGCCTGCGGGGCCACCTCGAGGAAACTTGAGGGCTGATTTTACTCGTAGCTTGACTTATCCGGTGTGCCCTGAGAACGAGGTACGTGCGACTCCTATCGGGATTTGTCGGCACATCGGGCGGCTTTGCTGGTCTTGTTTTACCATTGTCTAAATGTCTTATAAACCGGGATTCCGAGACTGATCGGGTCTTCCTGGGAGAAGGTATATCCTTCGTTGACCGTGAGAGCTTGTGATGGGCTAAGTTGGGACACCCCTGCAGGGTATTATCTTTCGAAAGCCGTGCCCGCGGTTATGTGGCAGATGGGAGTTTGTTAATATCCGGTTGTAGAGAAATTGACACAAGATTCGAATTAAAATGCATCAACCGCGTGTGTAGCCGTGATGGTCTCTTTCTGGCAGAGTCCGGGAAGTGAACACGGTTTTGGGTTATGTATGAACGTAAGTAGTTTCAGGATCACTTCTTGATCATTGCTAGCTTCACGACCATTCCGTTTATTCTCTCCTCGCTCTTATTTGCGTATGTTAGCCACCATATTATTCTTAGTGGCTGCTGCAACCTCACCACTTTACCCCTTCCTTACCCATTAAGCTTTGCTAGTCTTGATACCCATGGTAATGGAATTGCTGAGTCCTCATGGCTCACTGATTACTACAACAATAGTTGCAGGTACAGGTAAAGCGATGACCATGATGCGGGAGCAATGTTTACTTGTTTTGGAGTTCTTCTTCTGCTTCTTCTTCAATCAGGGGATAGGTTCCAGGTCGGCAGCCTGGGCTAGCAGGGTGGATGTCGTTTGAGTTTCTGTTTGTGTTTCATCCGTAGTTGGATGTTGCTCTTGTGTATGATGATGTTGTATTCTTGTGGCATTGTATGCCTCTTGTATGAATCCCCAACTATTATGTAATGGTACGATGTAATGATATCCACCTTGCAAAAGCGTCTTCAATATGCGCTTCTATCCTTGATGGGACCTTCAAGTTCCTTTAGGATAGGGTCGCATATTGGGCGTGACACTACCAAGGTTACTTCTGTTACTAAATGGGTGGCACCCACATCAGATGGAGAGATCAGGAGTTTTCTTGGACTCACAGGTTATTATCGGAGATTTATTGAGAATTTCTCCTGGATTGCAAAACCCATGACAGAGTTATTGAAGAAGGACACCAAGTTTAAATGGACTGAGGAGTGTGAAGCCAGTTTTCAGGAGTTGAAGAAACGTTTGGTTACAACACTAGTGTTGATTCTCCCAGACCAACATAAGGATTACCATGTATATTGCGACGCTTCACGATGAGGACTTGGAGCTATACTTATGCAGGAAGGAAGAGTTATTTCATATGCCTCACAAGAGCTTAAACCTCATGAGCTGAATTATGCTACGCATGATTTGGAGTTAGCAGCCGTAATGCATGCGCTGAAGACATGGAGACATTTTCTCATCGGAAACCATTGTGATGTATACACGGATCATAAGAGTTTGAAATACATCTTCATGCAGAAGGAGTTTGTAACGCCCCGGATACAACTTTGCAAATTCGTAACTCCGACTCTTGCCATTTCCGGCTATGTGATTTATTTTTCCTCCGTGGTTGGGTTTTTGTCTTTTGTTTTGCATTTTGTTCATGTCATGCATTTCATCATCGCATCATTTGCATTGCATCGGCACTCGTTGCCATCATCGTTTTTTTAACTTGCATCCGCATGTTTTCACAAAACTCGTAACCGTTCGTAGTTGCGTTCCTAGCTTCTCTCTGTTGCCTTCGTTGACCGTTCCGAGACCAATCGGGTTTTCGCTTCCCTCTTGACCGTGACCACCTAACCTCTCTTGCCAGCCCGCAGACCCCTCGCTCGCGTCCGAAAGTTGTCCCGGACCCAACCCGGGTGTTGTTACCGATGGGCCCGGATCGTCCTCTAACATCTACAAAACATCTCTGTTTTCTCTTTTGGACTTCCTAAGCCTATTTTTCTCGGACTGTCTGATTTCGATCCGAGGGTCGAGATAGCCCCTATCCTAATCCACGTGATGTATATATAATCACCCAACCCTAGATCCTAGGCGCCTTGTCCCATCATTCCATTCCCTCCGCCGCCACCCGACCAAATCCCTTCGCTCTCGGGATCCTCCTCTAGCCAACCACATGCATCCATCCCCCTCCTTGCTTTCATCCTCGAGCCAATCCCCTCGCTCGATCCAGCAACAGTCCAAGCCTCCACCTTCCCTCGATCCAAAATCCCTTCGGGCTTCTCTGCGTCGATCCCTAAGCTCCATAGCCACCTCCACACGCCCTCGTCCGCGAGCACCTGAGGCTCCTGCCTCCTCCTCGTCGCCTCGCACCTCACCCCGGCGTTCCCGACCGCCTCGTCCTCGTGCTCATCCCTGTGCTCGTCCCTCCAACGCCCGAGCGAGGAGTTCCCCTCGGCCCCGGTGCCTGCAGCTCCCCCGGTCCTCCCGTCCTCTGCAACCATGAACAGCCCCAGGAGCTCCCTCGCAGTAGTCCGGATCTGGTGCATCGCTAGAGAACGCCGTCCTCGACCGGAGCCCATGACCAGGCCGGCCCCGTCGCGCCACCTCTCCCTTCCCCTATTTCCCTCTATCTCTCTGTCTCTCTTTCTCATAGTTCCTGTCTCTCGACAGGGAAACCCATCGCTGCCTCGTCGCCGCAGCAACAGCAGCAGTTCGCCAAGCCTGACAACCGCTCCTCCTCTGTGCTCCCGTCGTCGCCCCTCCTGCAAGTCTCGAGCCCGTGCCAAGTCCCTCGCCTCGCCGCCCCTTCGCCTCGCTCGCCGGAGCTCTGCTCCAGGTGCCGCCCGCAGCTCTGCATCGAGCAGAGGACGAGCGCCTCGAGCTCGCTCGCCCGCGTTGACCGCGCCTCCAGCGCCTGGGCTAGCGCCTCCAGGCCCAGCGCGCCCCTCCTGCAGCCTCCCCTCCAATCGGGCCAAGGCCCATGGTGAGGCCACCCCAACGCCCCTCCTTTATTTTTTTTTCTCTTGTTGGGCCAGCCTGCAGTTTCGCCCGATAGCGTTTTTTCCCAGATCTGCAAATTTGCTAATTATCCAGGGAATTACAGATTTACAGAAAAGTCCCTAGAGTTCATGCTTTTAATAACTCATCAACCGTGCATCATATCAAAATGTGTTATATATGTAACTTGCTTAAAATTTTGTCTAGTTTAATAATTTTCCACTTTCATCCATGTTAAAATGTTTAAATGTGCTGTTTGAATTAATTTGCATAAATGCCATGCTAAAATGATTTATTTCATAACTAAATAATAGTAGCTCGGTTTTAAATAAACTTTATATGTAAATGGGGTGGAAAAATGCCTAGTTTAACATGGTGGACTTTAGTTTCCTGTTTAACAACCTTAAAATATGGTTTAGGGCAGAACAGTACCAAAACTAAAATATGGACATGAGGATTTTCTGAAATTGTTGTTTGTTCTTCCGGCCTCATTTAAACTTGCCTAGTTAGGTAGTTTCATTATGCTTCACCTCTTGCCATGTTAATCAACATTTAATATTGTTGGGTACCTAAACGAGATTAAACTAAATATGTCAATGTGGTGTTTCGTCAATATGCAACTCGTTGCATATTGAGCTCCACTTAACTTGTAGTGCTGTTTGTGCATATTGCCATGCCATGCCTTATTAAACCGGTCATGCATCATACTTGTTTGTGCATCATGCCATGTCTATGCTTGTGCATTTACCATGTTGTTTCTTTCTTTCCGGTGTTGCTTCTTAGTTCCGGTAACGTTGTGATTGTGAGGATTCGTTCAACTGCTCCCGTTCGTCTTCTTCATGGACTCGTTCTTCTTCCTAGCGGGATTTCAGGCAAGATGACCGCTACCCTGGATCTCACTACTATCATTGCTATGCTAGTTGCTTCGTTCTATCACTATTCTGCGTTACCTATCTTTTGCTTATCAAGCCTCCCAAATTGCCATGAACCTCTAACCTTTGACACCCTTCCTAGCAAACCGTTGCTTGGCTATGTTACCGCTTAGCTCAGCCCTCTTATAGCGTTGCTAGTTGCAGGTGAAGTTGAAGATTTCTCCATGCTGCACTACGGGAAATAGCTAATTTGCCGTCTGGGACGTCTTTGCCGTCTGCTTTTTGTCGAGCAAAACGGCAAAGAAAGGGTTTGCCGTCATCAGAAGACGGCAAAGAAAAACTAAGGGCAAAATAAACTTTGCCGTCTGCAAAAAAACACAAACGGCAAAGAGCTCATTTTGCCGTCTGGCAAAAATACACAGACATCAAAGATTCTTTGCCGTCTGTGTTTGTTTTGGCAGACCGCAAAGTGAGCTCTTTGTTGTCTGTATTTGATCTGCAGACGGCAAAGAAAAAGCACATCACGTGGATAGATCACCTGGATCGATGACATGGCAACATCCTAGACGCACATCCCACCAGCCATCGGACGCCGACGCACGCCCCCACCCACCCACTGACCCACGATGCACGCGCCCCCATGAACCTACCCGCCCCACCCATGACTCCCTTATCCCCACGAACCCTCCCGTACGCATCTCTCTCTCTCTCATGAACTGCTGCACGTGCTCCCGATCTAGACCACCACAGCGCCGGTGCCTGGACCTCGCTCCGGCCATCTGGCCGCCAGTTCGCCCCTGCCTCCTCCTGCTTTGGCCCTAGCACCGCTGGAGGCCTCCTCGCCACGGGCC
>NC_041385.1:310817943-310843345 GCF_002162155.2 Triticum dicoccoides | reverse complement strand
GCCCCCGTTGCATTCGCTCCCGCAGGCCTCTGCTGCCCCTGCCCCGTCCATCGTCGACCCCGACACATCCCCCTCATCGGCCCTGGCCTTGTTCCCCGTCGGCCCCGCTTGCGGTGCATCGGGCCGCAACGTCCTACACGCTCCGTTCCACTCCGGTCACCGTTGTTCCGCACCGGCCATCGTCGTGCCACGACGGCCATGGCGTGGCTCACCCGTACCGCGCCAGCCACCGTCTGTTGTCTGTTTTTTTGTTTGACACCCTTTGTAATCCCTCTGTAATCTGATTTTTTTGTTTGACACCCTTTGTGATCCCTCTGTAATGAAACTTGTATGATGCATACATAAGATGATTGTCAGACTAAGATGGTTGTCAGACTACCAACGCGCGGCACAAACGAATGGATATCAGAAGAAAGAAAAAATGCGATGATTTTGTCTACACCTTTGACCATTTGAGGTCTCCAATTGGTCTGTTGGTTTAGTTTTTTTATAAATAAAATAAGGTTCTTTGCCGTCTGTGATGTTTCTGGATGACGGCAAAGATGCTTTTTTGGCTGACGGCAAAGGCACATTTCTGTGCCATCTGTTCTTATCCAGCTTGACGGCAAAGATGGTTTGGCTGACGGCAAAGACTTTGCCGTCTGTCCTACTAAAAGCTGACGGCAAAGCAGCCTTTGCCGCCATCCTCTTTGCCGTCTAACTTTGCCGTCAGCCGGTTGACGGCAAACTCTTTGCCGTCTGTATTTCTACCTTTGCCGTCTGTACTCGCCAGACAGCAAACTAGCTGATTCCTGTAGTGGTGGACAGGGTTATGTTGGGATATCACAATATCTCTTATATTATTATTAATGCATCTATATATTTGGTAAAGGGTGGAAGGCTCGGCCTTATGCCTAGTGTTTTGTTCCACTCTTGCGGCCCTAGTTTCCGTCATACCGGTGTTATGTTCCTGGATTTTGCGTTCCTTACGCGGTTGGGTGATTTATGGGACCCCCTTAACAGTTCGCTTTGAATAAAACTCCTCCAGCAAGGCCCAACATTGGTTTTACCATTTGCCTCACCACCAACTATATTTCCCTTGGGAGTAATTAACCCAAGGGTCATCTTTATTTTAGCCCCCCCTGGGCCAGTGCTTGTCTAAGTGTTGGTCCGAACTAGAGCCCTTTGCAGCGCCCCCTCAGGGAAACTTGAGGTCTGGTTTTAGTTATACGGATTGCTCATCCGGTGTTGCCCTGAGAACGAGATATGTGCAGCTCCTATCGGGATTGTCGGCGCATCGGGCGGTCTTGCTGGTCTTGTTTTACCATTGTCGAAATGTCTTGTAAACCGGGATTCCGAGTCTGATCGGGTCTTCTTGGGAGAATGTATATCCTTCATTGATCGCGAGAGCTTATCATGGGCTAAGTTGGGACACCCCTGCAGGGTATAAACTTTCGAAAGCCGTGCCTGCGGTTATAGGCAGATGGGAATTTGTTAATGTCCGGTTGTAGATAACTTGACACCAGATCCGAATTAAAACGCATCAACCGTGTGTGTAGCCGTGATGGTCTCTTTTCGGGGGAGTCCGAGAAGTGAACACGGTTTTGGGTTATGTTTGACGTATGTAGGAGTTCAGGATCACTTCTTGATCATTACTAGCTTCACGACCGTTCCTTTGCTTCTCTTCTCGCTCTTATTTGCGTATGTTAGCCACCATATATGCTTAGTCGCTGCTGCAACCTCACCACTTTACCCCTTCCATTCCCTTTAAGCTTTGCTAGTCTTGATACCCATGGTGATGGGATTGCTGAGTCCTCGTGGCTCATAGATTACTACAACAACAGTTGCAGGTACATGTTATGCGATGATCATGACGCGAGAGCGATGTTTGCTTGTCTTGGAGTTCTTCTTCTGCTTCTTCTTCGATCAGGGGATAGGTTCCAGGTCGGCATCCTGGGCTAGCAGGGTGGATGTCGTTTGAGTTTCTGTTTGTGTTTCATCCGTAGTCGGATGATGCTCTTATGTATTGTGATGTTGTATTCGTGTGGCATTGTATGCCTCTTGTATGTATCCCCATCTATTATGTAATGTTGATGTAATGATATCCACCTTGCAAAAGCGTTTCAATATGCGGGTCTATCCTTGGTGGGACCTTCGAGTTCCTTTTGGATAGGGTTGCATATTGGGCGTGACAGAGTTGAACCTCATGCAAAGGAGATGGTTGGAGCTCATCAAGGATTATGATACAAAATTGCACTATCATCCCGAAAAGGCCAATGTGTGGTGTACTAGAGTAGGGGTACCCTAGTATCCCGAACTTGTGCACGGGCAGTCGCAGCACCCCGCGGGAAGGCTTGCCGGGTGACCGCCAAGATCCTCCGTGGTTCCTTTGGAGCCATTCAAGAACAAAGTATTCAAAGCCAAGGAGACAAGGCCCCGGCAAGAGGAGCTTGTCAGGAAGGCCAACCAAGGCATCTCAAGGGACTTGCCGCGACGCGCCACGCGTCCCGGCGAGGCCCGGTGAGTGACAAGCTTCCAGACGCGACAAGACAACGACCGCGGCAAGGCGCTTGCCGCGGCAAACTACCACTCTGTACCCGCGCTCCAGCACATCCACCAACGTGTCGCCCTGGGACCTTTCCAGGCGCGCGTGGCAAGAGGCTGTGCGGCCAGTGGTGCGCGTTGGCAAGCAACGCTGACAAGATTGCAATCGTGGCGAGCGGTAGCGTCCCTGACGGTCCCTTTTTGCACTATTTGGGCGACGTAGACGGGCATTTAATGCCTTTGTCCCCTGCCGTCAGGGTTAGGTATGATACACTGTACAGGTAGTTGTACCAACCGCAATTTCTTTTCCATTTTTACCCTTGTCTACGTTGCCACCTGTCGAAGACCCCTTTAGCATATAAAAGGAGGCCCATGCGCAATGTAGAGGGGGGGAGGAGGGCAGAAAAACACTCACGCTCGGTCTCGTTAGTAGCTAGTGTGTACTGTAGCACTCAGCGCTCCCGAGCAAGAACTCAATACACTCAGACATGCAGCAGTAGGAGTGTTATCTCTCCGGAGAGGTCCGAAGCTGGGTAAACTGCTTGTGTGCTTCGCCTTGATTCGCTCTTCATGCGGCCTCCGCCCCCCGCCGAACCGAAAGGGGCTCGGTCCGCCGGTCCCATAGGTGTTCGTGGTTCAGTTTCCCCTGACATCTTTGGCGCGCCAGGTAGGGGGCGTCGAGGTTGTGTGAACCTGATCCGACGTTCAGACGAGCTAGATCTTCATCTTCTTCATCGACATGCCACCGAAGAAGAAGGCTTCGGTGGCAGCTGTTCCGTCCACGTCGATCCCACCACCACCGGAGCAAACGGGTGGTGGGGTAGACGCCGGCGGAAGAACGGACATCGACGAGGGAGCCCATGGTGCTGCCAGGTCCAAGGACAAGGCTGCGCAGACCTCGGCGTCCGTACATGCACCGTGCCCATCTTAGGAGGCGCAGGACCGACAGCGTCATGGTATTCGCAGTGCCATACATTTGATGGACCAAGATCGAGCTTGTGGATCTCGGGGTGCTCAAGACCAGCATGCACGCCAACATGCTGGCACGAGCGAGACACGGTCGCCTGGACGGGATACTGCTCCTTCTAACATAGTTACAAGTCCGAGCATATCCCGCTCCTCGCGCCGTTCGCCACTGCCGCCCACCACTCCAGCAGAAGCTTTGGCGCGAGCTCAACTGCTCCTGGATTACCCTCCAACGGCAGACAAGATCGATGAATGGAGGGCCACCATTCAGAGTCTCATCGGCTTCGCCAACGGCGACACTCCGCGGCAGCCGAGTACATCGCTGCCGCGACAGGACTGCCAGGCACGAGCCGATGGCGACGAAACCGGTGGGGATGCAACCACCATGCACTCTCCACCCCGAAGGCCAAGATTGCCGACTCGCCAGATCCACCTCGACAGCGACTCCACCGCATCATCAGATCCACGAGCTCGTCGCGATCAGCGCCAAGTTCTTCACGAACGACAGCAAGAAGACGCTCGAACTCGCATCGAGCGCCGAAGAGAAGCGCGGCGTCAATCGGACCAGCGCGCTGGGCCCTCTGTCGACATGCATGCACTAGGGGAACCAGGCGACTTGCCGTACGCGGGAGGTTGCCCTGCGTTCACTCGTGAGCTGCGGCAAGTCCAGTGGCCCAGCACGAAGAATTTCAAGCCAGATGTACCAGAGAAGTACGACGGCAAGTCGCATCCGTCGGAGTTCCTCAGCATCTACACCATAGCGGTGCAAGCTGCCGGGGGGCGGGACGACAAGATCCTGGCCAACTACTTCCCGCTGGTTCTCAAGCCCAATGTCACATCCTGGCTCATGCACTTGCCGGACAAGTCCATATCCTCCTAGGCAGACCTATGCCATCAGTTTGTCGGCGCCTTTACAGGCGGCCACAAGCCTCATGGCCAAGAGAGCGACCTTCATCTGCTCGCCCAGAAGGAAGGAGAGCCCCTGTGCAAGTACATTCAGAGATTCAGCCGCGTACAGCACAACATCCCAAATGTCCACCCTGCCGCGGTAATCAGCGCGTTCCATCAGAACGTGCGAAACCGCAGGATGCGGGAGGAGATGGCGATGTGCAAGATCAGAGACGTCAGTGAGCTATATGCCCAGGCCGACAAGTGTGCACGTGCTAAGGAAGGGAGGAAACTCCCCGGAGAGAATACAGAAGCAGGAGGATCTGATAGTGAGGAGGCTGCCCTAGCAAAGAAAAACCGGCGGTAGAACAACAGGAAGAAGAAAGGCAAAGATGTGCTAGTCGTCGAGCAGTCCGGCAACGGAGGTGGCGCCAAGAAAGCCAAAGCTGGTAGCTCCAGCAAGGAGATTGCCGCAGGCACCAACTACCAGGCTGTGGCGGTCGCCGACAAGCTGGACGACACGAACAAGCAGTACTGCAAGATCCACCGCACCAAGGGCCATGACCTCCAGAGCTACAAGAAGGTCGAGCAGCTTGTCGAGCAGCAAAAGGCTGAATACGAGCGACACGACAAGGAGAAGGCCCAGGAAGGTGCTGGAGGAGCCGGCAAGAAACGCCCCGGCCGAGGAGGACGCCGCGGCAAGGCCAAGCAGCGGTAAGGAGATAGACCTCCCCGCGGCCGCGACAAGGATGAAGATGACGACGACGATGAAGATATGGATGATGACGAGACCGATGAGAAGGAGTTCCAGAAAGCCACAGAGGTCCTGTGCGTTGACGGCGGTGCTTCTCTGCATGCTTCACACCGCCAGCTCAAGCAGTGGGTGCGGGAAGTCAATGCGGCAGAACCACCAGTCGAGTCACGCAAGCCTCTGAAATGGTCCAGCACGCCTATCATCTTTGATATTGAGGACCACCCTGATCGCATAACTGCGGTCGGGTGCTTGCCAATGTTGGTTTCACCAACTATCCGCAACCTCAAGGTCACTAAGATGCTAGTTGATGGCGGGGCCGGCTTGAACCTGATCTCCTCCGCGGTACTCCAGAAACTCCAGATCCCTGATGGCGAACTCGAAGTGACCGGCACATTCCAAGGAATCAATCCGGGAAGGAGCAAGCCGAAGGGAAAGATCACGTTGCCGGTGACATTTGGCAGCGAGTTGAACTTCAGGACTGAGAGGGTCACTTTTGATGTTGCTGACTTTCCATTGCCTTACAATGGGATACTCGGCCATCCAGCACTCGCCAAATTCATGGCAGACTCTCACGATGCATACAACATGCTGAAGATGCCAGGCCCGATAAGTGTCATCTCTGTCCCTGGCGACAAGAAGGATGCTCTTATCTGCGCCGACAAGATCTACCGGGAAGTAGCAGCCGCAACAGATCGCAAGTCAGTTGCCGTTGAAGCTCCTGGGGCGAAGAAGAAGACCAAGTCCGGCAAGAGTTCTGATGCCCACTCCGGCAAGCGCACCTCTTCGGAGTGCTGCGCTATCGTCGAGGACGCACCATCGAGCTTCACCAGCAAGTGTAAGAAGGAAACGGCAGCTCCACCAGAGACCAAGAAGGTGTCCGCCAAGGAGGACGGCACTAGTGGTACCTTCACCATCAGTGCCACTCTCGACCCTAAATAGGAAAGCGCGCTCGTTGCTTTCCTGCGGGCGAACGTCGACGTGTTTGCGTGGCAACCGTCTGACATCCCCGGTGTTCCCAGGAAAGTAATTGAGCACCACCTTGCCGTCTATCCTCATGCGCGGCCCGTCATGCAGAAAGTCAGGAAACAGGCAGTGGAGCACCAAGAATTCATCGCAGAAGAAATCAAGAAATTGGAAGCAGCAGGCCTTGTCAGAGGAGTGCTCCATCCTACGTGGTTGGCCAATCCTGTAGTCGTGCGCAAGGCTAACAGGAAATGGAAGCTTTGTATTGACTTTACTGATGTCAATAAAGCTTGTCCCAAAGACCCATTTCCCTTGCCGCGCATCGACCAGATTGTTGACTCCACGGTCGGATGTGACTTACTTTCATTTCTTGATGCGTACTTAGGATACCATCAAATCTTCATGGCAGAAGAGGATGAGGAGAAGACCGCATTCATCACTCCATGTGGCACATACTGTTTCATATAGATGCCTTTCGGTTTAAAGAATGTTGGTTCAACATTTGCAAGGGTAGTCCATGACGCTTTTGAGCCACAAATACACAGAAATGTGGAAGCCTACATGGATGACATAGTGGTCAAGAGTAAGGACAAGGCGACCCTGATTCAAGATTTAGACGAAACCTTTGCAAATCTGCGCAAGATCAACCTCAAGCTTAACCCCGAGAAGTGTGTGTTTGGAGTCCCCTCCGGCAAGCTTCTAGGGTTCTTCGTGTCTCAGCGGGGAATTGAAGCCAATCCCGACAAGATCAAGGCCATTGAGCAGATTGAAGCACCAAAAGCGCGTCAAGGATGTATGAAGACTTGCCGGTTGCGTAGCTGCTCTCAACAGGTTTATCTCTAGGTCTGCTAAGCGCGCCCTGCCATTTTTCAAAATATTGGAAAAGGCAGGTCCAATGAAATGGACTCCGGAAGCGGAGGCTGCACTGCAGGACTTAAAGAGATACCTATCCTCCACTCCAACACTTGTCGCACCTAAGCCACAAGAGAAGTTGCTGCTATATATAGCGGCAACCAATCAAGTGGTTAGTGCTGCGTTAGTAGCAGAGAGGGAGGCGGATGATGAGCCAGCAACCACGGCAGATGCATCCAGCGACAAGCAGGGGACTTCACCGGCAAGCTCTGGTCCCGACAAAGATGGATCTGTGTAGGCGCATGAGAAGATGCAGAAAAGAATGGTGCAGCGCCCAGTTTACTTTGTCAGTTCCCTTCTGCAGGGGGCTAGGTCAAGGTACTCTGGTGTGCAGAAATTGCTTTTCGGACTTCTCATGGCTTCGAGAAAGCTGCGCCATTACTTCCAAGCACATGAGATCACAGTCGTCACTCGTTTTCCGCTGAAGAGGATACTGCAAAATCCATAAGCAACAGGCAGGATTGTCGAGTGGGCACTGGAACTGTCAAGCTTTGGCCTCAAGTTTGAGAGCACTTCAACTATCCAAAGCAGAGCATTGGCGGAGTTCATAGCAGAATGGACGCCAACACAAGATGAAGAAATTCCAGAAACAAGCATCCCCGTCAAGGAAGCAAGCAAAGAGTGGCTGATGTGCTTTGATGGTGCCTTCTCACTGCAAGGCACTAGTGCGGGCGTGCTACTTGTTGCACCCACCAGAGAGCACCTCAAGTACGTAGTCCAGCTGCACTTTCCCAAGGAGCAAACAACAAACAATACCGCAGAGTATGAAGGTTTGCTTGCCGGTCTCAGGATCGCAGCAGACCTTGGGATCAAGAAGCTCATTGTCAGGGTTGACTCACAGCTTGTCGTCCGCCAAGTGAACAAGAATTATCAGAGTCCGTTGATGGAAGCTTACGTTGATGAAGTGAGAAAGCTAGAAGAGCACTTTGACAGCCTACAGATGGAACATGTTCCAAGAGCTCAGAACGACATTGTCGATGACCTGTCGAAGTGCGCCGCACTTAAGTTACCTGTGGAACCAGGGATCTTTGTGCTCAAGCTGACTCAACCGTCTGTAACGCCATCAACTGGACAGAGCAAGAAGAGGAAGTTGATTTCTGGTGACTATTTTCCGGCAGAGCTCCCTGAAGCCGCCGCCAAGAAGGTCCCCAAGATCAACACCAAGGGTGCTGAGGAGCAGTCTGCTCGGGCAAGCCTTAGGGTTTGTTCCATTGAAGTAGACGCTCCCGACAAGTTTTGGTCTGGCAAGCTTGCCGGGGAACATCAAGCTCCGGCTGAGCCGCAAGTTCTCGCCGTAGAAGCGGATGTTCCCACAGCAGCAGATGTGCCTTTAGTCCTTGTTGTCGAGCCGCAAGCTCCAGCATGGGCACAGCAGATTGTCCGTTTCCTTCAGACAGGAGAACTTCCCGAAGAGCAAGAAGAAGCGGAAAGAGTAGCCCGGCAGTCAAGTATGTACCAGTTTGTCGACAACACACTATACAGAAGAAGACTCAACGGTGTGAAATTGAAGTGTATTCACCAGGAAGACGGACAAAAGCTGTTGGCAGAGATACATGGAGGCATATGTGGTCACCACATTGGCACAAGAGCACTTGCTGGCAAAGCGTTCCGGCAAGGTTTCTTTTGGCCGACAACCCTCCAGGATGCAACTGCACAAGTAACCAAGTGTGAAGCGTGTCAGTTCCATTCCAAGCAGATACACCAGCCAGCTCAAGCTCTCCAGACGATCCTTTTATCCTGGCCATTTTCGGTCTGGGGGCTCGATATCCTCGGCCCCTTTCCCCGAGCCATCGGGGGCTTTGAGTACTTGTACGTTGCAATCGACAAGTTCACAAAGTGGCCGGAAGTGGAACCCGTGAGGAAGGTGACAGCACAGTCAGCAGTCAAGTTCTTCAGGTTGATTGTTTGCCATTTCGGGATCCCTAACAGGATCATCACCGACAACGGCACACAATTCACGAGCCGCACCTTCATGCAGTACGTCCAAGATCTTGGCGCCAAGTTCTGCTTCGCTTCTGTTGCTCATCCGAGAAGCAACGGTCAAGCAGAGAGGGCAAATGCTGAAGTGCTGCGCGGGCTCAAGACCAGGACTTTCGACAGGCTGCGCAAGTGCGGAAAGAACTGTATTGAGGAGCTGCCGGTGGTTCTTTGGTCGATCAGGATGACGCCAAATCGAGCCACTGGCCAGACACCTTTCGCTCTAGTCTATGGAGCAGAGGCAGTTCTCCCCACGGAACTCGTATACGGGTCACCTCGAGTGCTCGCTTATGATGAGCTTGAGAAAGAGCAGTTGCGACAAGATGGCGCGCTGCTCCTTGAGGAGGACCGTCTTCAGGCCGCTATACGAGCTGCTCGATACCAGCAAGCTTTGCGCCGCTACCATAGCCGCAAAGTTAATGCCAGAAGTCTCGAGGAAGGCGACCTTGTTCTTCGGCGTGTTCAGTCCGCCAAGAATTCCAACAAGTTGACGCCAAAGTGGGAAGGCCCTTACCAGGTGAAACGAGTCACTAGGCCTGGCGCTGTCCGACTTGAGACCGAAGATGGCATTCCGGTGAGCAACTCCTGGAACATTGAGCATCTTTGTAAGTTTTACCCGTAAGGCGCGGTTGCCGGAACCTGTTCCGACAACCACCTTTTCTACAAGTCTTGCCGATGTTGCATGTAATCCTTTGTACGAAGCTGGGCGCAGACCCCGTGCATAAGTAAAGCTCATGTGCTCCGCACATCTTGTCAATTTCATGCTTTCTACTTCTTTTGCATGCGTTATCTGACACTTTGTGCAGCGCCTACCCCCGGTAAGCAATAATGAGCCATAAGGCTCCATATCTTTATTTTCTCTTCTTTCTCTTTCTCAAAGAAAGGAAGGTTCCCTCGCCCACAAGTTTGCCTGGGGGAAAGGAGAAGAGAATGGTGTGGACCAGGCGTCGTTCAAGGAAGTTTCGCCTTACCAGAAAGCAAACGACAGAAAAGCTAAGTTGCCAAAGTTTGAGCAATCAGTTTTAATTTTTAAGTTATCTTCCTCGAACGACCGTGCTTTGTATGGAAAACCTGTGCGTGGAGGAACCAACTCGTAGCTAGTTGCGCCCTTACTTTGTTTCGAGTCCGCTCAACAACTTAAGTGAGCTGCGACTAGTTGCGACAAGGTTTCTTGTCGGAAGCGGCACCACCAGCAGGCTGCTGGCATCCCGCACTCGGCGCTCGCGGCCCAGGTACCTGCGCCGACAAGTTCCCTAAAAGCGTAGGGCAAAAACATACAAAGGAAGGAATCAAGTAAAGGAAATAACACAGCAATCTCTACCCAAAATAGAGTTATATTACAAGATAGCTTGTCGCAGCTCTAAAAGAGTGTTCTCATGACATGACCAGTAGCGACAAAGAAAAAGAGAAAACGGGTGGCCTAATCTACGCGATCGCCCTCAACCCTCTTGATCCCGCTCACCTTGTCCACAATGGGTGCGACAAGGGCCTTGAGCACTTCCAGATCAGCATCCGGCGGTAGGGACCTGAGGACGTTGGTGAGGTTGAGGCCTGGGTTGCGGAAGGCCACCTTCACCAGCACCTTTTGAAGAGCTCCCGCGCAGATCTTGCGCGACTCGTCGGCCAGCTGCTTTGGGATCTTCTCCCGGAGTCGCTGGAGGGCCGTCGCCACGCCTTTGAAGAACAAGCTCATCGGAGGAGTACCCGAGATCCTCCATCCCCAGCTGCGCCAGCTCCCTGTCGATGGCTGCGGCAACATCCACGAGACCCTCCGTCTAGTGCTCCACATTCTCCCTAAAAGTGTTTTGGGCGGCGGCAGCACTCACCAGCAGCGCCTCATCGGCCTTGATCTTCTCCTTCAAGGCGACCTCCTGCTCCCTGGCGCCGTCCAGCGTCTTGGTCAAAGTAGTCAGCTTCAACTCAAGATCTGCATTGGAGTCCTTGGCGGCGCTAAGCTCCTTGATCCTCTCGGTGAGACGACCCTACAGCTCGCCATGGGTGTAGGCGTCCTTCTCGCGCTCACGCTTGAGCGCAGCAAGCTCCTCGCCGCTCACCTTGAGATCGGCCTCCAGCTGCGCCACCTTCGTCTCCAGCTCCTTCTTGGCGGCCTCGGCAGCTGCGGCAGCATCCTCTGCTTCCTTGAGAGCCCCGCCGAATGTTTGCTCGCGCGCGGCAAGATCCTCCTCGTGGCTGTCAAGGTTAACCTTCCGCTGCGTCAACTCGCCTTCCTGCGCAGACAGCTTCTCGGCAGCAAGCCGCTGTTGCTCTTCAACTTCAGCCTTCTCGAGGAGGAAGGCTTTATGCTCCTCGACAAGTTGCTCCCGCTCCTCTACCAGGGACCGGAGAGCTTCCTGGTTGAAGCCCCGGAGCTCCTCCGCGCGCTTCTCGATGTCCACTCCCGCCTTCGCGACAAGCGCTTCTCGGGATACCAGCTTGGCCTGTCGGGCGCGGTAGAGCGACAACAGCTTCCGCAGCAGCCGCTCCTCCTCAGGCTCGTCGCTGCTGCTGCTTGGCGCGTCGACCAGCATCAGCCCAGTGGAGGCGAGCACCTCTCCATCCAAGATCTCTCCTTCGACCGGCGCCCTGGAGCTTGACGCCTAGGGGAGCTTGATGAAGATGCCGTTGCTGGCCTTCAAATAGGCGCCGGGCTGGGGCTCTTCGGAGCCTGGTGCTGCAGCAGCGGCGGAGGGATCGGCGGTCGGTGTAGGGCCTGACGCTCCTGCGGCCTCGGGGCCGTCAGTGCGATTGCCGGATCCCTCACCAGCTTCTGCGGCGGCAGCTTTGGCGGCCTCTTCGCCGGCGGGATCTTCAGCGCCGGCTTCTCCTTCGGTGGCAACGGTGTCGTTGGTATTGCTGCGCGCGTTCTCCTTGCCGGCGACCTCGGTTTCCATCGGCTCCGTGGCAGATGGATCTGACGAACGGAAAAAGGAGAAAAGTCAAGCAAATATCCAAAAAGAAAATCAGAAGAAGAAGAACCCAAGGGAAGTTTTCAAGCAAGAGGATTACCTATACTAGGATCTACAGTCGTGGTCTCCGCCACCGGGGGGTCGCTGGTGCTGTCCCTTGCCGGAGAACTGTGCCTTGCCGGAGAATTCTCCCTTGCCGGGGAATCCTCCCGTGGCGGTGTAGTCGAAGCAGATGGCATGTCGGGAGCGGCTACCGGGCACTCCTGGTGAGACCGCTCTGCTCCTACGCAAACCAATAGTCAGATGTCAGCAAAGAAAGAGCACCCATGTGCGCCTAACAGCAGGAGTAAACCATATACTTACGCTGGGGGCTGCGCTGGGGGCTGCTTTGGGGAATAGTTGCCGGGTCCGGCAAGATGGTCTCGGACACACCCCCTGCTGTCGCGGTGGGTTCGTCCTCGATGACAATCACCGGGAACTTGGCTCTCTTCGCCGCTCTCTGGGCCAGCGTCCTGAAAAGGAATGGGTTCAGGGTGAAGCAAATCAGATACAAGACAAAGCAACAAAATTGAAGAACTACAAGTACAGCGAAGAATCTTACTCTTCTTCTTCCTCATCGGAGCTGAGCGCGGAGAGATCGAAGTCCGGCTCGCCTCCAGTGCGACGAGGCGGAGGAGTAGGTTCCCTTGTCCGCTTGGCAGGAGTAGTAGCGGTGGACCGGGAAGACCCCGCTCCAGTTGCCGCAGCGGCGTGAGGCGCTCCCGCGGCAACAGTGCTTACCGCAGTAGAGAGTGTCGCGCGGCACGGCGGCTGTTGACTCGTCTGCCGCCCCGCTATGTCCCCGGCCTTGCGGAGACGCCTTCTTGGTGGAGCTGGGGGCTCCGCTTGCGGCGAGCTGGCTGAAGGTGGGGAGGAGGAGGAGCCGATCTTCAACGAGTCGCTCGCGCCCTCGGCGGGCTCGCTCGACTCAGCTTCAGGCCCGACAAGCTCTTCCTCGCCGGCAAGCTCCTCTCGCTCGACAAGGCTTGCCACCTCTGCTGCCTCTGCCTCCTCCACGGTGAATCCGAACTCGCTCGCGGCAGCGGCTGCTGCCGCCTCTTCCAGCCTGGTGGCGATGCGCTGCATCTCATCATCGGTGGTGTCGTGGGTGAGGCTCTTCTGTTCATCGGGGCGGACCAGCACTTCTACCAGGCCGTCAAAGAACTCCTGCACGACATCATCTGCAGGCTCTTGCCAAGTTGGGACAATTCCATGCGAGTCGCAAAGCGGCATCATTGCATGGATGCGGTCGAGCGAGGAGTTGTTGCACAGCGAAACGACACTCCTCGGCAACCTGAACGCTCCGGGATGTTCAGGATCGTGCTTGAACAGTTCCAGGAGCATCGCGTCCAGTTCCAGGACAGTGAAGTTAAAATTGAGGCCCGGGCGCAGCCTCATGATATCCGCCGCATTCTGGAACTCCCTGGCGGGTCTCCTCCTCTCCTGCAGGGGGGCGATGCGGTGACGAAGAAAATCTGCGCCAACGGCGCCTACAGTGAGCCCGGCAAGCCTAAGGCGTAGGATCCGGGTGACGGCAATCTTCAGCCTAGCGTCTTCCGGGGCCACGCTGCTCCAATCGTTGCCGCAGACTACTGGGGCTTAGCGCTGGGAGGTAAACGGCTGCGGGTTCTCCTCGACAATCCAGCACCATTCTGCTCTCCATTCATCCCACTTGCTGTGGAGCTCTCCCTCCAGATAAGCGTCCTTCTTGCCAGTTCTCGAGATCCAAGCGATTCCGCCAGAAAGAGGCTCCCCTCTCTCAACTCGGGGCATAAAGAAGTGGCGGAAAAGAGCTACGTTTGGATGGACTCCGACAAAGTTTTCACAGAGATGTGCAAAAACTGCCATGGTCAGAACAGCATTGGGGGTGAAGTCAAGGAGGCGGAACCCGTAGGTGTTCATGATATCGCAGAAAAATTCAGAGAAAGGCGGGCAGAGCCCGCAGTAGAAGAACAGCGTGAAGAAAGGGTATCCATTCGGAGCCAGTTCCGAAGCGGCAGCTGGGAGTACCTTCGTACGCGGATGCGCTCGCTTCTCCGTCGACCAGAAGAGGTAGTAGTACTCCCTCAGCTCCTTCGCGGCGAGCTGGGGGGGGGGAGATTGCCCGCTCCTTTCGCAGCGCCGCGAGCCGCTGCGCCTCGGCCGACTTCACGACCTTCCCCTTGTCGGCTTTCGGAGCCATGGCGGAGGTGGTGGGGGAGATCGACGGCGTTGGTGATGCTGGTGGCGATGGGGGGCGGAGCGCTGCTCTCTTTCAGCTTTGGGAAGAAGGGGGAAGCGTCGGAGATTTCTGATATTGGAGTAGCAACCGGCGAGATGGGCGAACTGCCCCTATTTCCCCTGCTTATAAAGAGGGAGGAGGCGGGTGTTCCGTCTTTCCGAATAAAGAAACCACCCACGATCTCTCCCACGACGCTGCATTCGACGCGTGCCGTTTGGGGAAGGCGCGGTGGATACAGAGTAAGATACGGCATAACCCAGGCCGCGCGTGCCCGTGCCCTGTCTTGGACCTGGCCCAACAGCGCTCGGCGCCATGTGTGGCCCAGGCCCGGGGGCTCGTGTCAGTGTACTAGAGTAGGGGTACCCTAGTATCTCGAACTTGTGCACGGGCAGTCGCAGCACCCCGCGGCAAGGCTTGCCGGGTGACCGCCAAGATCCTCCGTGGTTCCTTTGGAGCCATTCAAGAACAAAGTATTCAAAGCCAAGGAGACAAGGCCCCGGCAAGAGGAGCTTGTCGAGAAGGCCAACCAAGGCATCTCAAGGGACTTGCCGCGACGCGCCACGCGTCCCGGCGAGGCCCGGTGAGCGACAAGCTTCCGGACACGACAAGACAACGACCGCGGCAAGGCGCTTGCCGCGGCAAACTACCACTCTGTACCCGCGCTCCAGCACATCCACCAACGTGTCGCCCTGGGACCTTTCCAGGCGCGCGTGGCAAGAGGCTGTGCGGCCAGCGGTGCGCGGTGGCAAGCAACGCTGACAAGATTGCCATCGTGGCGAGCGGTGGCGTCCTGACGGTCCCTTTTTGCACTATTTGGGCGACGTAGACGGGCATTTAATGCCTTTGTCCCCTGCCGTCAGGGTTAGGTATGATACACTATACAGGTAGTTGTACCAACCGCAATTCCTTTTCCATTTTTACCCTTGTCTACGTTGCCACCTGTCGGAGACCCCTTTAGCATATAAAAGGAGGCCCATGCGCAACGTAGACGGGGGAGGAGGGCAGAAAAACACTCACGCTCGGTCTCGTTAGCAGCTAGTGTGTACTGTAGCACTCAGCGCTCCCGAGCAAGAACTCAATACACTCAGACATGCAGCAGTAGGAGTGTTATCTCTCCGGAGAGCTCCGAAGCTAGGTAAACTGCTCGTGTGCTTCGCCTCGATCCACTCTTCGTGCGACCTCCGCCCCCCGCCGAACCGAAAGGGGTCGGTCCGCCGGTCCCATAGGTGTTCGTGGATCAGTTTCCCCCGAGAGAATGTCATAGAAGATGTGTTGAGCCGCAAGATTTATGTTAACACACTGATAACCAAAGGATTACCTAAGGATCTAGCAGATGATCTTCAAGATCTTTTCTTGGAAATAGTTCTGGGAGATTATGTTGTAGCATTGGAAATTCAGTCCACTCTTTTGGGTAAGATCAGGAAAGCCCAGAAGACTGACAATGAGATTGCAGAGATAAAGGAAAGGATGAGTAAAGGAAAGGCTAAAGGATCTCGTGAGGATGAGCATGACACTTTATGGTTTGAGGATCGCATATATGTGCCTAACGACCCCGAGATTAGGAAGTTGATTCTGCTTGAGGCCCTTGACTCACCATACTCGATTCACCTAGGAAATACTAAGATGTATCTGGATCCAAAGGAAAGTTTCTGGTGGATAGGAATGAAGAAGGATATTGCCGAGTATGTAGCAGTATGTGATGTATGACAGAGAGTCAAGACAGAGCATCAGAAACCAGCCGGATTGCTACAGCCATTGCCGATACCCGAATGAAAGTGGGATAAGCTTTGCATGGATTTTATCACTGGATTACCCAGGACTCGTTCAGGCTATGACTCTATCTGGGTTGTAGTCGATCGTTTGACGAAAGTAGCTCATTTCATCCCTATGAAGACCACCTATACGAGTGCTAAGTTGGTAAAGATATACATGACCAGGATCGGATGTCTGCACGGAGTTCCGGGGAGCATTGTATTAGATAGAGGAACCCAGTTTACTTCAAAGTTTTGGAATCAGTTGCATGAAACTTTGGGTACCAGGCTAGAGTTCAGTATAGCCTTTCATCCACAGACGGATGGACGGACCGAGAGAGTCAATCAGATTCTGGAGGACATGTTGAGAGCTTGTGCGCTAGATTATGGATCTAGTTGGGATGACAATTTTCCATATGCAGAGTTTTCCTATAACAACAGTTATCAAGCCAGTTTGAAGATGGCCCCTTTCGAAGCTTTGTACGAAAGGAGATGCAAGACACCGGTATCGTGGGATGAAGTTGGAGATCAACAATTATTCGGACCAGACTTAATCAAAGACTCTGAAGAGAAGGTTAAATTGATTCGCGACAGAATAAAGGTAGCCCAGTCCAGGCAAAAGAGTTATGTGGATACTAAACGCAAGGAGATAGTTTACAAAATCGGGGACATGGCATATCTTCGTGTGTCCCCACTTTGAGGAGTTAAGTGTTTTGGAGTCAAGGGAAAGCTAGCACCACGTTTTGTGGGACCATACAGAGTTTTGGAACGCATGGGAGAAGTTGCTTACAAGCTGGAATTACTAGAAGGATTGTCCGGAGTTCATGATGTGTTTCACGTTTCCTAGTTGAAGAAGTGCCACGTAGAGATGGCCGATATTCTTCTAAGAGATACAGTGCCACTGGAAGCAATTCAGTTAGACAGTGATTTGACCTATGAGGAGAAGCCAGTCAAGATTCTCGAATTTTCTAGCCGTGTTACTCGCAACAAGGTTATCAAGTTTTCCAAAGTTCAGTGGAGCCACCATACCGAGGAGGAAGCTACCTGGGAGCGAGAAGAATATCTCCATAGAGACCACCCAAACCTTTTTGCTGACCAACCCGAATCACGAGGGCGAGATTCATCTTAAGAGGGGTAGGTTTGTAACATTCCAATTTTTAATTTGGATGTTATACATAGATCATCATATGCATATCATATTTATTCTTGCATTTGGTTGAGATCCTAGAAATCTTAAGCAACTCAAGGACCCAAGGACAGAGTTGGTGGTTTCACAAAATTCATATTTGAATTTATTTCAAATTTGAAGAAGGGATCAATTTGATTTTATTATTTTTCTCTCCAATTATTTCCAATAATAAAAAAATATGAGAGAAGATAATATGACTTCTTCAACCTGAGAGAAATATTGGAGAAAGAATTTTAAAATCCAATTATGATTTTATTGGTTTTTTATTTGCTGTTTTATTTGAATTAGAAATATCTTGCATTTTCGAAAATTGCATCGTAGTCCAAAAAATGTTCATCTTGTCCTAAATATTGGGTTTGGACGGTGAAACTTGATTTTGGAATTTTTTTGATTTTTTTAATATTTTATTAGGATATTTCTTTCGGGCGAAATTTATTTAAAAAAATCTCTCGGACCGACTGGGCCGAAGCCCAGCCGGCCTAGCACCGTGCCAGCGACCCCGGGGAGGAGCCCCCGCCACCGCCGCAACCGGAGTCCGAGCCGGACTCCGCCGCCGCCACCGTCCGCGTGCCCCCTTCCCCAAGCAGCCGCCGCCCCCTCCCCCTTTAAATACCGCCGCCACCGCCCCCTCTTCCCCTTGTCTCGCGCCGTCACCACCAACCCCGCTACCCGCGCCACCGCTCACCGCCGCCGCTGCACCGCAGCAGCAGCAGCATGCCGGCGCCGCCTCGCGCCACCCCGCACCGCCTCACTGCAACGCCCGCACCGCCACCGACACCCCGTGTAGCCGTCACCATCGTCCGCCGCCGCCGAGCCGCTGAACCACCGCCGTCGACCGTTTTTTTTCGATTAATCGGTAAACCGTCGACCCGTCCCGGTTCTTTTCAGTTTTTCCTCGGTACTTTATAATTTAAGTTTAGTCTAGATTAGTAAACGATCTTGTTTCGTTCGTATTTTGAGTATCGTTGCTCCGTTTGAGTTAAATCATTTTGCAAATCATAGCTAATCACATGTATCTATTGTTAAGATCTAATCCACATGATAATATTGCTGTTAGGTATGACTTTTTGTTAGTTTAAGTCGTTTACTTGTTTTGTGTTCGATTTGGATCTTTTCTCGGTTTTCTCGTGCTTCATTTGAGTGATTGCTTATGTATGCTATTGTTTGTCTATGCTAGATTACCCGGAGTGTGAAGCTTGTTACTACGAATCTCTAGAGTTTGCAGATCGTCATCAAGGCAAGTTACACTTTGATCATAGTCTTTTATACCCAGTTTTTACTATGTATTAGTATTACTCCTCAAATAATTGCATGAGTAGGATTTGGGAACATGTGGTTTGGTTGTAGTGCTTGAGGTAGGAACCTAATACCTTTTGATCACCCCGAGAATATATGTTATGCTTATGTTATTTAATCATGGATAACATTAATGTGGCAACTATAATATACATCTGGGTTGATTGGTTCAGGCACCTGGGGAACCCAGTGTTGCCTGTTTTTGAGAAATCCCGGAGTACCCGTGTGGTTTTTCCTATGGAATGCCACCCAGGCTCAAAGGGATCATAAGATTATTCATGCTAGAAACTTTTGTGTGCAGCCACAAGCCATTATGGGCTCTGGCATAGTTGAGTAAGTTGCGTGAGCTCTTGAAGAGGTGGACTAGCAGATGTAGGGAAAAGTAGGTGTACCGGTCCGCCCGGAGTAGAGAGTTAATGCTTCAGAAAGATTATGTCTCGATCTTCCGATCATGGATGCGATCGAGTCTTGTGGGGAAAAGTGCGCAAACCTCAGTAGAGTGTATAAACTAATCATGGTTCGCCGTGTCCCCGGTTATGGACATCTTGAGTATCTAGTACTTGAATCTATTGATGTGATCTCAACACATTACTTTAATTAATTTGATTTGAGGTTAATGATGATTCTTTTAATTGGAATTTGAGTTGGGATTACCTTCTCAGATAATGGGCAACTTGGGAGTAGTTAAATAAATTTATTCCTTTGTTGTAGGGAAAAATTAGCTTTATGCAAAATCATAAACTTACAACCTCCACCAGCCAAATATTGCATGTAGATATAGTTCTTGCATTTCTTTGCTTAAAGTGTAACTCTGACAGCATATTCAATGTGCTGACCTACATGTCTGCAACGTCTCATGTTGCAGACTACTCAGACGATGAATAAGGTGCGATAGGTCATTGTTTTGCACTTAGCTATGCCGTTGGAGTTGATGGACTCATTTACCTTTGAAGCTTCCGCAGTTATCTAGATTAGATGGCCTTCAACCATGATATTTTTGTGTAATCATACTCGTTATGAGGACTCGATGTAATAAGTGTGTGATCAAAACTCTGTTATAATTCCTCGAGTACTGTGCGTGTCAGCATTACCAATCCAGGGATGACACTGATGCACGGAGACTTGACCGTTTAAGGTCTGGTCGCTACACTAGTGCTGTGGGAATGAAGGGATAAGTGGTACCACCCCGGTAGAGGTGGACCTGAGTTCCCGAGAGTCTCTTGTGAGTCAGATTGACCTGGAGGGTACCGTGAGATAATTATGAGGCACGGCCGGGCAGGCAGACCGCCCTAGAGAGGGATGGGTCTGACCCTTGTCATAAGTCCTCGAGACGGGGCAACGGAACCACTGGTCGTCTCCGCACGCTCCCAAGACACTAACAGGTTTGGATATGTGATCTGAGTAGGCCTCTGGCCTTTTTGCACTAACCACCATGCGGAAATAATTGCAGGAGTGCAAAGGGCGATGGGCCCAAGACCCCTGAGCACTTAGGATGTAGACTGGCATGCTGACCTCTCTGTTGAGCCTAGGTAGGACTATGGTGTGGCGATCAGCCGAGGCCGGACATGACCCGAAAGTGTGTCCGACCGGAGTTAATCGAGCATGTTGGGTAAGTTGGTGCACCCTTGGAGGGAAGTAATCTATTCAAATAGCCATGTCCACGGTAACGGACACTCGGAGTTGTATCTTGATATATTTCAACTAGAACTAGATACTTGAGACACTAAATGGATGTGATGGCTCCGGGATCGGTTTCTCGCAGGTAGTCGAGGAAGGATCTCTGAGCGTTGTTAAGATATATTTGTTACTATATTATATGTTACTCTACACTCTTCTAATGATGTAAGATGCTGCAAGATGCTAGTCTTCGATAGGCTAGGCCTTCCATTCTATTCTGACATTTCTGCAGTTTAGTCAACAGATACAACCCCTTCCCTTGATACTGATGCATACTTAGTATAGATCAGATGTAAGTCTTGCGAGTAGTTTGCATGAGTACTCATGGTTGCTTTGTTACCCCCTTTTCTCCTCTACCTACGATTAGATGATGGAGCCCAGGAGCCAACTGATCCCGTCGTCGACTACTACTACCCCGATGGAGCATACTACTACGTGGAGACCACCAACGACCAGGAGTAGTTAGGAGGCCCTAGGCTGGAGGCCTTCCCCTTTTCGATTAGATGTCATTGTTTTGCTAGCCTTCTTAAGGCAGACTGGTTTATCTTATGTTCGTACTCAGATGTTGTTGCTTCCGCTGACTTATGTATTCGAGCCTTCGGGGCCGTGGAGCTTTATATTTGAATTTGTGTCTAGAGTTGTGTTGTGATATCTTCCCGTGAGTCTCTGATCTTGATCTTGTGCATTTGCATATATGATTAGTGCATGATTGAGTTGGGGGCGTCACAAATAGCGAGCATGGCCACCCGCATCACCTGCTAGCTTTGAGCCTGCCCCGTCCCGCGCATTTGCCAGATCGGCCAACTATGATTTGGACCTCTCCAACCCCAAACTCATGTCGGCCGCCCGCGGCTACATCCAAATCAACTGACATAACGTCTGCAAGTGCACCACGCCAGCACCTATGCCAACGTCTACATCGACCGCCGCCGCAACGAGGTCGTTCTCACTGTCCACGGCCTCAACCTCACCCGCAACACCGATTATAAGCTCATGAATTGTAACTCGTTGCGTCCTAGACGGGCAGAAAACTGACGGCGACTAAAAGTTTTTAATGCAGACTACATGGGATGAGCCGTTCCATTAATTCCTTGCTTTCAGTATCGACGGGCAACAAGCTCGGGATGCAGATGTTGGACGGCAGCTACCTGCTGCTTAAGGCGGCCTAGTTCAAACTAGAAATGGCAATAGAGGCGCTACGGGGCCTGCTCCACCTGCAAGGGCGCTACTGCAAGCTCGTCTTCACGGGGCACTCACTTTGCTCCGGCACCACGACGTTCATGATGATGCTTGTGGTCAACGCGTGTAGCAGCACCGCGGCGCGTGCAGCCACTACACGTCCTCGTCGATGAATGATCCCGAGGCCGACATGTGTCGCTATTCCACCGCGTTGGTGGCATCAAGGCGCCTCCATTAATTTGATTTCATGAGAGAGAGGGGAGGGGATTGGGGATGGAGGATGAATATGACATGTGGGGTATGGATGTAAGTGAGAGTAGACTTTGATCCCGCGCAGGATGAATCGTTTCCGGTGTGCCGAACAGGCCGGGGGTTGAGATTGACTAGGATCAGTGAGTACTGTTAGATGTACGATAGCTAGAGTCCATGTAATCTCAACTTCTGTACCTCTATTCTCTCTCTCTGTAAACGACCGTATCACGGATCGGTGTCATCATCTTGTATTCCAAGGCAAGACTTTTTGCTAGAGATAAATATAAACCACGCGGCTCTCCACGGGGAGTAGGAATGCTTCCATCTTACATGGTATGTAGAGCCGATCCTCTTCCGATCTAGCGACAGAAACATGAACAAAAAACCACCTACCATTGATCATGTCTTTAGCCTCGGCACCGGTTGTCCTCAACCTTGGGGCTCTGCCATCTCAGAAGCTATCCAGGGGCAATTTTCTCCTCTGGAAGGCCCAGGTGATGCCCGCGTTGCGAGGAGCGCAGGTGGTCGAGATCCTTGATGGGTATGATGTGGCGCCTCCGAAGCAAAGTGTAACACTCACGATGCGTCTATATCTCCCACGTGTCGAAGCACGACTTAGAGGCATAACCGCATGGTGGTTTTGTCGCAAGAAGGGTCATCTTCACACAATCCCATGTAATGAACAAGAATGGGATAAAGAGAGTTGGATTACAATCGCCACTTCACACAATACATAAATTAAGATCATACATCATTCAAAGTACACTCATAGACCGGCCACGGTCAAGTTCAAATGAAAATAAGACAACCCCAAATGCTAGATCCCCGATCGCCCCGACTGGGCTCCACTACTGATCATCTGGAAATGATGCATAGTAACGACCAAGGGCCTCATCAAATTCCCACTTCAGCTCAGTTGCGCCATCTGCGCCAGTATCCTCGGCACCTGCATCTGTTTTGGTAGAATCTGTGAGTCACGAGGACTCAGCAATCTCACACCCGCGAGATCAAGACTATTTAAGCTCATAGGTAGGCAAAGGGATAATATGGTGGAGCTGCGGCAAGCACTAAGCATATATGGTGGCTAACATACGCAAGTGAGAGCGAGAAGAGAAGCAACGCGTCGGTCGAGAAGCTAGAAGCGATCAAGAAGTGATCCTTAAACTACTTACGTCAAGCATAACTCAAACCGTGTTCACTTCCCGGACTCCGCCGAGAAGAGACCATCACTGCTACACACGCGGTTGATGCATTTTAATGAAGTCAAGTGTCAAGTTATCTACAACCGGACATTAACAAATTCCCATCTGCCTCATAACCGTGGGCACGGCTTTCGAAAGATTATATACCCTGCAGGGGTGTCCCAACTCAGCCCATCACAAGCTCTCACAGTCAACGAAGGATAAACCTTCTCCCCGGAAGGCCCGATCAGTCTCGGAATCCCGGTACGCAAAACATTTCGACAATGGTAAAACAAGTCCAGCAAGACCACCCGCTGTGCCGACAAATCCCGATAGGAGCTGCACATATCTCGTTCTCAGGGCACACCGGATAAGCTAAGCGTACATGTACCGACGTAATCCAAGTTGCCAAGGAATGGACCCGCACGGTGCTCTAGTTTGGACCAACACTCGGAGGAGCACTGGCCCAGGGGGGTTAAATAAAGATGACCCTTGGGCTCGCGAAAACCCAAGGGAAAAGGGCTTAGGTGGCAAATGGTAAAACCCAGGTTGGGCCTTGCTGGAGGAGTTTTATTCAAAGCGAACTATTAAGGGGGTCCCATAAATCACCCAACCGTGCAAGGAACGCAAACTCAAGGAACATAACACCGGTATCACGGAAACTAGGGCGGCAAGAGTGGAACAAGTCACCAGGCATAAGGCCGAGCCTTCCACCCTTTACCAAGTATATAAGGTGCATTAATTTAAACAGGAGATATTGTGATATCCAAAAACATCCATGTTCCGACCAGGAACAAACTTCATCTTCACCTGCAACTAACAACGCTATAAGAGGGGCTGAGCAAAAACGGTGACATAGCCAAACAATGGTTGCTAGGACAGGGTGGTTAGAGGTTTAACATGGCAATAGGTAGGCATGGTAAACAGTGGCAGGTAGAGCTAACATAGCGATAGAGCGAGTACTAGCAAGCAGAGATAGAAGTGATATCGAAGGTATGATCATCTTGCCTGCAAGGTTCTCAGAGTTGTCGAAGGCTTGATCCTCGTTAGCGTACTCAACAGGTTCCTCGTGCACGTACTCGTCTCCCGGCTCTACCCAAAGCAAGAACACAAGCAAGGAACCACAATAAATCACGGTGCAATGCACAAGCAACATGATGCAATACATGTCATGATATGCGAGATGTGATATGCAATGCATATGCGTGCTTCGGGAGGAAAAAGGATGAACAAGGCATCAACTTGGCAAACCAAGTATGCCGCTAGAAAGATGAGATGATTTCGGTTGAAATCGATATAAAGATCACCGGGAACGGATGCACGGTTTGCAAATGGCAAGCAAAACAAGAATGGCACAAAGCTGCGATTAACAGCACGATGCTACTTAGCATGCAACAAGAAACTATGCTACAGCACCCCAACATAAAAACAGAACATATGGCAATGATCTACAGGATATGCTTTACAAAATAGGAACACTGAGCTACGGCTAAATCACATCATAACAGGTTCAAACAAGCATGGTGAAAGTGCAAAAAAATATCAGGTTGGACATGGCATAAACAGCATCACGAAGCAATGTTCAGAGCAAGTTATCAACATGCTACAAGAACTTATAATAGCAAAACAAGGCATGGCATGAATCTACTCAAAGCATAGATCAAAAGTCCCTTACTGACCATAAGCCAAAAAGGATCAGAAAATATGATGGCACCCACGTAAACATAGCAAGTTTCGTTAACAGATTCAGCAAACAAAGCATGGCATTGACATAATTACGAAGGCACCTTCGTGAGCTCGATGCACTCACTACAGAGAATCTCATGATAAACTAAGCATATAACCATCAAGAAGACATGTCATAGAAGCTATACATGGCAAGAACAACATCATAGCATACACGGATCAACTACAACAACCTTGGCCAAATTGAATAACATGTAAACAATCTGCCAGGAAACATTTTGAAGCAAAAGTAGAGCACGAAAATGACATGCTAGACTACTCCATAGTTGCAACCAGGACCATTGATGGATAGAGCATAACCATGTGTTCAAAACACCCTTACTGACGTATCCCAAAATATGCATGGATCTCTCTGTAGCAACATGTTTACATGGCATCAAAATTACAGCAGAACAGGGACTAAAAACAGCATTATCACGAAGCCTAGTTTGCATGCTTGTGCTAGTCACCACATTGATCAAAAAAATACATGGTAAGCACCTCTGTAAAGAAGACATAGCCTAGTTCAAAACACATTTAGGGACCAAGTCCATAGGATGCACACATCAATCATGGCAAAAATGACAAAAGAGCTCGTTCTGATAAGAATCTGAAACTAACATTATGAGCCCTCTTCCAACAGCATTTCGGGCATCAAGATGAGCTCAAATGTAAATTATGCAATGGAATGAAATGATGTACTCTTCGAGACGAACAATTTGGTATGCTACACGCTCAAAACGGTGCCACGGGTACGAAGATGTGATGCGATGAAGATGCAACAATTTTATCATAGATTATTGACTTAGACGAAAAACGGGGGAAGAAGAGGTCAACCCTGGGCCGGATCGGATCTGACGCGCGCGCGGTTCGAGGTTCGCCGGAGTCAGGGATGTGGCTCGCCGGAGTGGACAGCGACGGCGGCCGGAGATGGAGGGAGATGGCCGGGGCGGCGGCCGGTGATGGAGGAGGCCGGAGCACTCGGGCGCGGCCGGAGCGGGCG
>NC_041385.1:310791317-310817644 GCF_002162155.2 Triticum dicoccoides | reverse complement strand
GGGCGGGCCCCGCCTGGGCCCGGCGGGCCGGCGACGCGGGGCGCGGTGGAGGCCACATGGCAGTCCCTGATTCGTCGGGGCACGGCGGAGGACGCGTCCGGCTCCGTCCGGACGTGTCCGGCGGCGCGGAGAGGGATTTCGTCTAGGGTTTGCCCGTGAATTTCGGAGGGGGAGGCATATATATAGGTAGAGGGAGCTAGGAGTGTCCAAACGAGGTGTGGTTTTCGCCCACACGATCGTGATCTGACGACGGAGAGCATCGAAGTAACTTAGATGGGTTATTGGGCTGTTTTGGAGGGGTGTTGGGCTGCAACACAAAAGAGTCCTTTGTGGATATGCGGATAACCGTTGGAGTACCAAACGAGCTCCAAATGACCCAAAACATGACAGGTGGTCTACCGGTGCTATACCAGGGCCACTTGGCAAGGCTCGGTCCATTCCGAGAATGTTCAACACCCGCACACAAAAGAAGACAAGAGGGGTGCGCCGGTGCATGTGGGAGTGTCGGATTGCGAAACGGACAACGGGGAAAATGCTCGGATGCATGAGACGAACACGTATGCAAATGAGATGCACATGATGACATGATATGATATGCATGACATGAATAAAAATGCAAAACAAAAGACAAAACCCAACCACGGACGGAATATCATATCACATAGCCGAAAATGGCAAGAGTTGGAGATACAAAGATGGGAAGTTACATCCGGGGTGTTACACAAAGGGAGTAGCAGCAGCAAGACAAGACCACGGCTATGGTGCCAAACCCCCTCTATGGGTCGTGGCTTTTAAAAGATCAGCAAGTTCTCAGCTACCTGTTGAACTCCTTGTTGAAGGAGATTCTCGCGCAAGTCATGGGGAAGGAAAACACTTTCAATCTCTGGACCTCCATCACCACACTCTTCACATCTCAATCCCGGTCTTGGATCACCAATCTGAGAATCGCCATCACGACCACAAAGAAGGGCACCATGAACAGCACCTCCTACATTGCCAAAGATGAAGATTATAGGTGATGAACTAGCAGTAGTAGGCCGTCCCGTCTCTGATTTAAAGATTGTGGATTATGTGCTTGTCGGGCTGCACCATGACTATGACCCTCTGGCGGTTGTTGTCGGCGTTGTCAAGATATCTATCACAGTAGATGAGCTCTTTGCTCAGATTGTTGCGTTTGATTAGCACTTGGAGATGCTAGGTGATGGAGGAGAAGGCGGATACAACACATCCGCAAATCTGGCGTATAGGGGGCACGGACAATACAAGTCTTGGGGGCGTGCTCGTGACTCGAGAGCATGTGGCCAAGGAAGGCGTCCTCCTTCTCCCTTTGGTGGCGGCGGCGGCATGAACTCTCGAGGGCGTTCGCAACAGTAGCATCATCAAACACCAGGTGACTACCCTGAATGCCAATATGTTTCAAGCATCACAGCGGAGGTGTCCATAAGTGTTGGGATTGCTATGAGGAGGATGAATACAAGGAGAAGGAGGCCAATGATGTCACCAACTCCTACGGCATCGGTACAAATTGCTATGCAGATACCTGTGCGACAAACCATATCACGGGAAAGCTGGACAAGTTGACAATCAGAGACAAATACCGTGGAGGTGACCAAGTGCACACCATGAGCGGTTAGGGTATGAAAATTAATCATATTGGTAGTTCAATTGTCGAAACCCCCATGAAAAACTAGCATCTAAACAAAGTTCTTTATGTTCCCGATACATGCAAAAATCTTCTTTTAGTTCATCGATTTAACCTTGATAACAGTGTACTCATTGAATTTTATCCTTACTTCTTTTTGGTGAAGGACTTGGACACAAGGAGGGAAAGTGCGTGGGAGGTCTCTACCCACTCATATCTTCGTCTTCATCATCATCGAATAAACAAGCTTTTGTAGCCATTAAACCATCCTCAACAAAGTGGCATAGTAGGCTTGGTCATCATTCATTAGTTATTGTTAAACTTGTTATTAGTAAGAATAAACTTCCTTATTCTCATGAGTCTAGGATTGAGTTAGTTTGTGATCCATGTCAGCAAGCTAAAAGTTATTAGTTGCCATATCCTATTTCTACTAGTATCACTGGTACACGTGGGTGCTATACACGCGGTTTTAACCCCATTTCGGACGGCCTTTGGAACCGTCACCAAGTGAGTGCAGGCGATAGGGGGGGGTCCTTCCCACACGACCCAGAAACCATCGGGGATAAGCCCTCCTAGCAAACGGGCTGGGGGAAAATGAGCTCGTGTGCGATCGACGAGGCATAGAAACACAATCGTTTCCGTTCGTATGTACATCCCACATGGTGAATCCCATAAAACATTTCCATTCATATGTATATCACACACAGTCAATCCAAGGAATACGTTTCCGTTCTTATGTACATCCCACACAGTCAATCCAGGGAAAACGCTTCCGTTCATATGTACATCCCACACAGTCAATCCAGGGAAAACGTTTGCATTCGTATGTACATCCCACACAATCAATCAAGGGAAAATGTTTCCGTTCGTATGTACACCCCACACAGTTTTATGTATAGGCTCATGTGTGATAGGTGTAACTATCACACATGCTCTGCCTTGGTTAACCATTTTCTTTTATCAACTACATCACACACGATTTGATGAAGAAAACTGTGTGGCATTGGGCTATCCATCACAAGCGCTTTTACTGCTAGAACCATTTGCAAAGTTCCATGACCCATTTAGTAGGTATATTTGTTTACAATTAATAATTCCAATATTATGAAAATTCACATTTCATATCGAACAGCTATTTGCCAATTTCATATCAGGCACATAGATATATTTTAACATCACAGTCGATAGCTACCTGAAAACAGCACAATACAACATATAGCTAGTTCAACTTCATAAGAACAATATTAGAACAATATATTCATTTCCCTAATCGAGATCATCCAAACTCGTCTTATCCACCACTGCTTTAAGTTCAGTAAGAACCTGTTTTGCACAGGCCAACTCGGAAAGTGCCTCCTCCGTCACCAACACCATCTTAGCAAAGTCTAATTTAAAAATCTAAGCTCATTCTCCACCTTCCTCTTTTTATCCCGCATCTTCAAATATTGTTCGGCGTTGACAACACTTTGTCTAAGCCTACCTCTGTTCTCTTCCTCATACATGCTCCAGAGCTTTGCTACGCACATCTTCAAAGACCGTGGCCACTCTTGATCAACCCACTCCAAGTAAGAACGCTTGCGTTCATCCTATAATATTTAAAAATAGATGAATAACAATTGTAGGGGAAATGGGTTTATAGAAACATAGAAAATCACCAATAGTTATTTTTAAAAACTAAAGAAATAGGTTAATTACGACATATCTTCTCAAAAATATCAATGTGCAAATGAATTAATTGCTACTGAGACAACAACCAAATGCTGAAACATCAGAAGCTATAATTAACTACAACAACGCTACAAGTTCTTACTCATGTACTATTGATGACCACAAGTATAGGGGATCAATCGTAGTCCTTTCGATAAGTAAGAGTGTCGAACCCAATGAGGAGCAGAAGGAAATAACAAGCAATTTTTAGCAATGTAATGTCTGCAAGCACTAAAATTATAAGTAACGAGTAGTTTGATAGCAATATAATTTGTAACGAGCTAGTAATGGTAATGGTAACAAAAGTGCAGCAAGGTCGCCCAATCTTTTTGAGGCAAAGGACAAGCCAAAACGGTCTCTTATGATAAGCAAAGTGTTCTTGAGGGTACACGGGAATTTCATCTAGTCACTTTCATCATGTTGGTTTGATTTGTGTTCACTACTTTGATAATTTGATATGTGGGTGGACCGGTGCTTAGGTGTTGTTCTTACTTGAAAAAACCTCCTACTTATGGTTACCCCCCTCGTAAGCATCTACAACTACGAGAAAGGTATTAAGAATAAATTCTAACCATAGCATTGAACTTTGGGATCCAAATCAGTCCCTTACGGAATAGCGCATATGTAAGTGCATCTAGTGCCACCCCAAGTTGGTTTTGGAGTATTGACGACAAACGTGGTTGATGGACTAATGCATTTGTGAGAATTGTAGGATAACACAGGTAGTAGTCCCTCATTGATTCGGTTTACCTACCAAAAATGACCCCTAAAAATGAATGAAGACATTGAGGACAATGGTGGTACGTGAAGATATTCACATTGAAGATATTGATTAAGAAGACATTCACTTGAAGACTATGGAATGCAAAGACATAGTTTCTTTCGTAGTTTCTTTTTCTTCTTTCTTGAGTCATAGGAACCACCGTACTATTAAGTGGGGTCCAAGTGAACTAAGTCAGATGACTGAAGTGATGTGCAACCAAAATCCTATGTCTTCGAGCGAAGATAATGATAGCAAATCTTATCTAGAGCTAGATGAGTCAGCTTTGCTTGTAGCCCAAGCCAAGTTGCCGCGTGTGTTTGAAATCTGACCGCTGGACACGTGTTGGTTCCTTAGTGACCCAGGGTCATTTCGGACATATCTGGTCGGGTTGCCTCCTGACTATAAATAGCCCACCCCCTACACCATAAATTTGTGGCTGCTCAGAGTTAGTGCATGCATTTTGTCGTTTGAGAGAAACCCACCTTTTAAGCCTTTGAGAGAGAGATCCTTGCAAGGACAAAGCCCAAAACACCCAAAGCAAAAGAGTGTTAGGCCTCACTGAAGTCTTCCTGTCTGTGTGACCTGAAGTGTTACACTTGAGGACTGTGCATCCTCCAGCCGATTAGGCGTCACGTTCTGAGGATCCAAGAGTCATTGTGGATTTCCCGTGAATGGAGTCTATGAGGGTTTGGAAGTTTACCTTGAAGACTTACCTGAGTGATAGCGCGAGGACTGGGTGTCCTTGTCTATAGGGGAATATGGTGAAGACATAGTCTTCTGAGTTCAATCTCAGACTCCCTAACCAGACGTAGAGTTGTCACAGCAACTGGAATTGGTCTACCAAATCCCTGTCTTCACCAAGCAACCGGTTCTATCCCCTACCCTTCTTAATTTTTAGTCTGTCTTTGTGAAGTCATTTCTTGCTTGCTTGATCTATTTGACTTCAGTGTATGAAGACTCTTAATTGTTTGGCTTTGTACTGTCTTCCTTTCTAATCCTGTCTACCTAGCTGCTGTCAGTCTTTGAGCGTTCACTGTGTTGCTTTCTTGACTATTGCTTATCTAGTGTAGTTTATCTTCCGCTGCATATCGTACATGTTCAGTTTTACTATTTGTCTTCAAAGACCTCGTGTTTTGAAGACTTTTATCAAAATCGCCTATTCACCCCCCTCTAGTCGAGAACTAGCACTTTCAATTGGTATCAGAGCAAGGTGCTCCTTTGTTCTGTATGATTCGGTTTAACCACCTGGAGTTTTAGCTATGTCGACTGCAGGGATAATCAAGGTCTCCGCTGCGTGCCCAGTCTTCGATGGAATTGATTACCCCTACTGGAAGAATAAGATGCGCATGCATCTTGAAGCCATTGACATTGACCTCTGGTATGTTGTCAAGACAGGCGTTCCCAAGGTCGATGAAGGCGTCACCTCTGCTGATGTCAAGAGGTTCGTGCAACTTGACTCAACTGCCAAGAACATCATTTGTGGTCATCTAACCAAAGGGCAGTATGGCCGTGTGAGTGCATTGGAAACTGCGAAGCTAGTCTGGGACTGGCTATCCAAGGTTAATGAAGGCGTCTCAACTCAGAGAGACTCAAGGATTGATGTTCTACACAATCTTTTCAACCGCTTCAAGAAGAATGAAGATGAGAATGTCCGGCTCATGTTTGATCGCCTAACTAATATCACAAATGAGTTTCGCGCCCTTGGCGCCCATGAGATCACCAAGCATAAATAGTGAAGAAGCTTCTGAGATCACTTGACAGCTCCTTCAACACCTTGGCCCTCATGATACAAGAACATCCTGACTTCAAAGATCTCGATCCATCAGACATACTTGAGAGGCTCAACACACATGAGTTCCAGCTATCTGAGAAAACAGATATCTATGGTCCCAACTATGGTCGATCCCGTGCTTTGAAGGCTAAGGCTCTTTCCTCATCTGAAGAAGAATCTGACTGCAGTTCTGGTGATCCTAAAGACATTGGTAAAGAGCTTGCAATGCTTGTGAGAAAGTTCCAGAAGTTCTCCAAGAAAAATCGCTTCGGCAAGTCTTCAAGATCCAGCTCAAGAAATGATGAGGCTTCATCTCGTGACTACAAGAAGAGACCATGCCATAAATGCAAGAAGACATGCCACTACATCTCTGAGTGTCCTCAATGGGACAAGGAATCAAAGAAGAAGAAGAAGAGGAAGGAATATGATTCTGATGACAAGAAGAATAAGAAATCTTCAAAGTCTTCTTGAAAGTCTTTGTCTCAAAAGAATACCTCATCAAGCAAGGCTCGTGCATTTATTGGCAAGGAGATGTATTCAGAGGAGGAGTCTTCTTCTGAGGAGGCGGAAGTGGAGTCTTAGGAGGAGTCTAACTCAGGCGTGGCAACAAGCCTGGCTTTTACTTCGGCATTCGTTGCCAAGTCCATCTTCAACACTGAAGACAATGGTCACCCCGCCGAAGATGAAGCTGATGATGAGGATGACTATGCTCCTACTTACTGCTTCATGGCACGAGGTGCCAAGGTAAACTCACGCGATGCTTACTTCCAAACCTCGAGTGAAGATGACTCGTAATGTGAATCCAAACCTAGCTATAAGACACTTGCTAAAATTGCAACTGAACAACAAACTGCTATGGAATTTATTCAAAAGTTGCTAGATAAAAGCAATGACCTGTTGGACGAGGAAATGAATCGAACTCAGTCCTTGATCGAAGACATTAAAAATCTTTGTGTTAAGTACGAGGAACTTGAAAGTTGTCATGAAACTCTCTCAGCCTCTCATGAAAAGCTTTCCTACAATTATCTTCAAAGGAAACAAGATCTTGAGAAACTAATAGCATCTCATGAATATCTTCAAAAGGAGAACAATTCACTACTCGCTCAATAGATCAGTTCCGCTCAGGAAGAATTTGATCCACCATGTTTAAAATGTCTTGAGTGTGATAATGCTGTCTTTGTTGTTGAATGTTCTACTGCCTCTAATGTGGCAATATCTTCAACTGCTGATGTGGTAACTAACCCCTCTACTGAGGATGCCACTACTATTGCTGATGAGAATGCTAGGTTGAAAATATTGCTTGAAACAGGCATGTACAAAAGCCTCAAAGGGCATCAGACTCTATGCGATGTCCTCAAGAAACAGATTCTGAATCGAAACCCTATGAAAGAGGGTGTTGGGTTCGAGAGGAAAATGAATGTTGATGGTTCTTACTGGAATCCTGCACAGTACCCCAAAGCCACCTGGGTTGCTGCTAAGGATCCTTCAGTGGACCCATCCACCTTATCTGGCTTCACTTGTACTAACCCCATTGTCATTGATGAATCCTTTGACGCCAATTATAAGTTGTTTAAAAATCAGAATCGTGAAGTGTTTGCCAGGTATATTGGTACTAACTGCAGGAATGGGCCACCCTTGAAGAAGATCTGGGTGCCCAAAAGTTGTCTTGAGAAGCTTCCCATGAATGTCGTCATGGCACCACATGGGAAGAAGACAAACCCCAGACCAAAGACGTCATATGGACCAAAGGCTTCATACAGACAGAGGACCACACATGGTCACCCTAACACCAATGTTTTGTAGGGAAACCATCATCAGACTCATGAATATCAGCGTGTTTCTTCTAACCGCTATGTTCACAAAACTAAGAACCTTTCTGCATATTTTTATGAGTATTATTCACCTCCTGCAAAGCTATTTGCTAGGGCTCCAAAGAAAAAGTTCTCAGATGATGCACTTAGACTTATTGCTTCTAAGCCACATTAACTTCTCTTGTAGGGAAAGGTCTCCAGCCGGAAATCAAGACTTCTAACGCCAATGCTGGGGACCTAAAACATCTTGTGGGACGCAATATAAAGTGCCAAAATGGTCTTACCATGTATTTCTGATGTCTACTACACAACCTTCTTCTTGTAGACGTTGTTGGGCCTGCAAGTGCACAGGTTTGTAGGACAGTGGCAAATTTCCCTCAAGTGGATGACCTAAGGTTTATCAATCCGTAGGAGGCATAGGATGAAGATGGTCTCTCTCAAGCAACCCTGCAACCAAATAAAAAAGAGTCTCTTGTGTCCCCAACACACCCAATACAATGGCAAATTGTATAGGTGCACTAGTTCGGCGAAGAGATGGTGATACAAGTGCAAAATAGATGGTAGATAAAGGTTTTTGTAATCTGAAATAATAAAAACAGCAAGGTAACAAATGATAAAAGTGAGCGTAAACGGTATTGCAATGATAGGAAACAAGGCCTAGGGTTCATACTTTCACTAGTGCAAGTTCTCTCAACAATAATAACATAGATAGATCATATAACAAGCCCTCAACATGCAACAAAGAGTCACTCCGAAGCCACTAATAGTGGAGAACAAACATAGAGATTATGGTAGGGTACGAAACCACCTCAAAGTTATTCTTTCGGATCAATCTATAAAAGAGTTCGTACTAGAATAACACCTTAAGACACAAATCAACCAAAACCCTAATGTCACCTAGATACTCCATTGTCACCTCAAGTATCTGTGGGCATGATTATACGATATGCATCACACAATCTCAGAATCATCCAACCAACATAAAAGTACTTCAAAGAGTGCCCCAAAGTTTCTATCGGAGAGTCAAGAACGTGTGCCAACCCCTATGCATAGGTTCCCAATGTCACGAAACCCGCAACTTGATCACCAAAACATACATCAAGTGGCACATGATATCCCATTGTCACCACAGATAATCACGGCAAGACATACATCAAGTGTTCTCATAAAAGAGAGTAGAGGGGGAGAAACATCATAAGATCCAACTACAATAGAAAAGCTCGGGATACATCAAGATCGTGCCATAGATGGAACACGGGAGAGAACACGAGAGAGAGAGATCAAACACATAGCTACTGGTACATACCCTCGGCCCCAAGGGTGAACTACTCCCTCCTCGTCATGGATAGCGCCGGGATGATGAAGATGGCCATCGGTGATGGGATCCCTCTCCGGCAGGGCGCCGGAACGGGCTACCGAGAGGTTTTCGGTAGCTACAGAGGCTTGCGGCGGCGGAACTCCCGATCTAACTTCTGTTCTAGAAGTTTTAGGGTACGTAGGTATATATGGGTGAAAGGAGCACGTCGGTGGAGCTACGGGGGCCCCACGAGGTAGGGGGGCGCGCCCCGGGGGGGGGGTGGCGCCCCCCACCCTCGTGAGCACCTACCGTATCTTCTCAAGTGGGGTTCAAGTCCATGAGGTGGGTTTCCTTCCAAAAATAACTTCTCCAGTTGATTTCGTTCCGTTTTGACTCCGTCTGACATTCCTTTTCCTCGAAACACTGAAATAGGCATAAAACAACAAATCTGGGTTGGGCCTCCGGTTAATAGGTTAGTCCCAAAAATAATATAAAAGTGGATAATAAAGCCCAATATTGCCTAAAACAGTAGATAAAGTAGCATGGAGCAATCAAAAATTATAGATACGTTGGAGACATATCAAGCATCCCCAAGCTTAATTCCTGCTCGTCCTCGAGTAGGTAAATGATAAAAAAGAATTTTTGATGCGGAGTGATACTTTGGCATAATTTCAATGTAAATCTTCTTAATTGTGATATGAATATTCAGATTCGAAAGATTCAAGACAAAAGTTCATATTGACATAAAAATAATAATACTTCAAGCATACTAATCAAAGCAATCATGTCTTCTCAAAATAACATGGCAAAATAAAGTTCATCCCTACAAAATCATATAGTTAGGCAATGCTTCATTTTCGTCACACAAAGATGTTCCAAACTTCTATACCCCTGATGACAAGCCAAGCAATTGTTTCATACTTAAATAATCTCAAACATTTTCAACCTTCACGCAATACATGAGCGTGAGCCATGGATATAACACTATGGGTGGAATAGAATATGATGATGGGGATTGTGTGGAGAAGACAAAAAAGGAGAAAGTCTCACATTGACGAGGCTAATCAACGGGCTATGGAGATGCCCATCAATTGATGTCAACATGAGGAGTAGGGATTGCCATGCAACGGATGCACTAGAGCTATGAATGCTCAACAAAAGAAAACTGGTGGGTGTGCATCCAACTTGCTTGCTCATGAAGACCTAGGGCATTTGAGGAAGCCCATTGTAGGAATATACAAGCCAAGTTCTATAATGAAAAATTCCCACTAGTATAAAAAAGACAACTTATGAGACTCACTACATGAAAAACATGGTGCTACTTTGAAGCACAGTATATGAGACTCACTACATGGAGAACAAGGTGCTACTTTGAAGCATAAGTGTGGAAAAAGAGATAGTAGCATTGCCCTTTATTTTGGGCCTTTTTTTGGGCCTTTCTCTTTTTTGGGGCCTTTTTTTGGGCAATGCTCTAATAATGATGATCATCACACTTCTATTGATTACAACATAAGGATTACAACTCGAAACTTAGAACAAGATATGACTCTATATGAATGCCTCCGGCGGTGTACCGGGATGGTGCAATGAATCAAGAGTGACATGTATGAAAATAATGCATGGTGGCTTTGCCACAAATACGATGTCAACTACATGATCATGCAATGGCAATATGACAAAAGTAATGTATGTCATGATGATGATGATGGAAGTTGCAGGGCAATATATCTCGGAATGGCTATGGAAATGCCATGATAGGTAGGTATGGTGGCTGTTTTGAGGAAGATATAAGGAGGTTTATGTGTGATAGGCGTATCGTATCACGAGGTTTGGATGCACCAGCAAAGTTTGCACCAACTCTCAAGGTGAGAAAGGGCAATGCACGGTACCGAAGAGGCTAGCAAAGGTGGAAAGGTGAGAGTGTGTATAATCCATGGACTCAACATTAGTCAAAAGAACTCATATACTTATTTCAAAAAATTAGAAGTCATCAAAAATTCAAGTACTATGCGCATGCTCATAGGGGCATAGATTGGTAGGAAAAGACCATCGCTCGTCCCCGACTGCCACTCATAAGGATGCACAAGCCAGGTACACTTCATGTTTCAAATTTGTTACACAACTTTAACCATACGTGCATGCTACGTGACTTGCTAACTTCAACACAAGCATTCTTTGAATTCAAAATCACCCAACTAGCATGACTTTAATATCACTACCTCCATATCTCAAAACAATTATCAAGTATCAAACTTTTCTTAGTATTCAACGCACTCAAAGGAAAGTTTCACATATCTTGAATACCAAGTATATGAACATTAAGCAAATTACCATGCTATTAAAGACTCTCAAAATAATCTAAGTAAAGCATGAGAGATCAATAGTTTCTTTAAAACAAAACTACCACCATGCTCTAAAAGGTATAAGTGATGCACTAGAGCAAATGACAAACTACTCCGAAAGATATAAGTGAAGGTTAATGAGTAGCTAAATAATTGTGCAACTATGCGAAGACTCTCTCTCATTTAATAATTTCAGATCTTGATACTTTATTCAAACAGAAAGCAAAGCTAAAGAAAACTACATTGCAAGGATAGCACAACTCATGTGATGAAGCAAAAACTTAGGCTCAACCGATACTAACCGATAGCTGTTAAAGAAGAAAGGTGGGATGCCTACTGGGGCATCCCCAAGCTTAGAGGCTTGAGACTTCTTGAAATATTATCTTGGGGTGCCTTGGGCATCCCCAAGCTTGAGCTTTTGTGTCTCCTTAATTCCTCTCATATCATGGTTTCTCTTTTTATCAAAAGCTTCATTCACAACAAACTCAACAAGAACTCGTGAGATAGGTTAGTATAAACCAATGCAAAACCTTATCATTTTCTACTGTAACAAATCACTTAAATAATTATTCAACATTGCATACTAAATGCCTCTGCATATTTAATACTCCTATCCTCAAATAGAATCATTAATCAAGCAAACATATGCAAACAATGCAACCATAACAGCAATCTGCCAAAACAGTACAGTCTGTAAAGAATGCAAGACTATCAATACTTCCCTGACTCCAAAAATTATGAACTAAAATTCCCACTGTAATAAATTTATCAGAGCTCAATATGCAAACATATTCAACATTATACCTCTCTCTGACTTTTCTAGGGAATTTTTGCAACAGCGGTAAACTTTCTCTTTTCAAACAGCAACATGTATACTAGCAAAGTAAGCATGGCAAAGGCTATCCTTGACTTTCTTATTGAAACTAAAGATGCAAAACATTAATCTAAATAACAGAAAGAAAAAACTAACAAAAGGAAATGACGCTCCAAGCGAAACACATATCATGTGGTGAATAAAAATATAGCTCTAAGTAAAGTTACCGATGAACGAAGACGAAAGAGGGGATGCCTTTCGGGGCATCCCCAAGCTTAGGATTTTTGATATTCTTGAATATTATCTTGGGGTGCCTTGGGCATCCCCAAGCTTAGGCTCTTGCCACTCCTTATTCCATAGTCCATCGAATCTTTACCCAAAACTTGAAAACTTCACAACACAACACTCAACAGAAAACTCGTAAGCTCCGTTAGTATAAGAAAATAAAACCACCACTTAGGTACTGTAATGAACTCATTCTAAATTCATATTGGTGTAATATCTACTGTACTCCAACTTATCTATGGCTCATACCCTCCGATACTACTCATAGATTCATCAAAATAAGCAAACAACACATAGAAAACAGAATCTGTCAAAACAGAACAGTCTGTAGTAATCCGTATCAAACGTATACTTCTGGAACTTCAAACATTCTACCAAATTAGGAAGTCCTAAGCAATTCGCGTAACAATCCAGAGCAAAAAGAATCAGATCAAGAGCACGTTTCTGTGAATTAACAAAACTAATTTACTGGGTGCAAAAGTTTCTGATTTTCAGCAGGATCAACACAACTATCACTGTAAGCCATCCTAAAGGTCTTACTTGGCACTTTATTGAAACAAAAGCTATAAAACATGATTACTACAGTAGCATAATCATGTGGACACACAAAAACAGTAAGGATAAATATTGGGTTGTATCCCAACAAGTGCTTTTCTTTAATGCCTTTTAGCTAGGCATGATGATGACAATGATGCTCACATAAAAGATAAGAATTGAAACATAACGGGAGCATCATGAAGCATATGACTAGCACTTTTAAGTCTAACCCACTTCCTATGCATAGGGATTTTGTGAGCAAACAACTTATGGGAACAATAATCTACAAGCATAGGAAGGTAAAACAAGCATAGCTTCAAGAATTTCAACACATAGAGAGGAAACTTGACATTATTGAAATTCCTACAAGCATACGTTCCTCCCTCATAATAATTTTCAGTAGCATCATGAATGAATTCAACAATATAACCAGCACCTAAATCATTCTTTTCATGATCTACAAGCATAGAAGTTTTACTACTCTCCACATAAGCAAACTTCTTCTTCATGGCATACGTATCATCACAATAATCATCATAGATAGGAGGCATGCTTTCATCATAGTAAATTTGCTCATCAAAGCTTGGGGGACAAAAAATATCATCTTCATCAAACATAGCTTCCCCAAGCTTGTGGCTTTGCATATCATTAGCATCATGGATATTCAAGGAATTCATACTAACAACATTGCAATCATGCTCATCATTCACATATTTCATGCCAAGAATTCTATGTAATTCTTCTTCTAGTACTTGAGCACAATTTTCCTTCCCATCATACTCACAAAAGATGTTAAAAAGATGAAGCGTATGAGACAAACTCAATTCCATTTTTTTGTAGTTTTATTTTATAAGCTAACTAGTGCTAAAACAAGAAACAAAAAGATTCGATTGCAAGATCTAAAGATATACCTTCAAGCACTCACCTCCCCGGCAATGGCGCCAGAAAAGAGCTTAGTTGACGGGGTGTGAGTGAGTGCCCTTTTACCTAGCCTCCCCGGCAATGGCGCCAGAAAAGAGCTTGATGTCTACTACACAACCTTCTTCTTGTAGACATTGTTGGGCCTGCAAGTGCACAGGTTTGTAGGACAGTAGCAAATTTCCCTCAAGTGGATGACCTAAGGTTTATCAATCCGTAGGAGGCGTAGGATGAAGATGGTCTCTCTCAAGCAACCCTGCAACCAAATAACAAAGAGTCTCTTGTGTCCCCAACACACCCAATACAATGGCAAATTGTATAGGTGCACTAGTTCGGCAAAGAGATGGTGATACAAGTGCAGAATAGATGGTAGATAAAGGTTTTTGTAATCTGAAATAATAAAAACAGCAAAGTAACAAATGATAAAAGTGAGCGTAAACGGTATTGCAATGATAGGAAACAAGGCCTAGGGTTCATACTTTCACTAGTGCAAGTTCTCTCAACAATAAAAACATACATATATCATATAACAAGCCCTCAACATGCAACAAAGAGTCACTCCGAAGCCACTAATAGCGGAGAACAAACGTAGAGATTATGGTAGGGTACAAAACCACCTCAAAGTTATTCTTTCGGATCAATCTATAAAAGAGTTCGTACTAGAATAACACCTTAAGACACAAATCAACCAAAACCCTAATGTCACCTTGATACTCCATTGTCACCTCAAGTATCCGTGGGCATGATTATACGATATGCATCACACAATCTCAGATTCATCCAACCAACATAAAAGTACTTCAAAGAGTGCCCCAAAGTTTCTATCGGAGAGTCAAGAATGTGTCATCAAGAAAGTTTCTATCGGAGTTTCTATCGGAGTGCCCCAACTTGATCACCAAAACATACATCAAGTGGCACATGATATCCCATTGTCACCACAGATAATCACGGCAAGACATACATCAAGTGTTCTCATAAAAGACTCAATCCAATAAGATAACTTCAAAGGGGAAACTCAATTCATCACAAGAGAGTAGAGGGGGAGAAACATCATAAGATCCAACTACAATAGCAAAGATCGGGATACATCAAGATCGTGCCATAGATGGAACACGAGTAAGAACACGAGAGAGAGAGAGATCAAACACATAGCTACTGGTACATACCCTCAGCCCCAAGGGTGAACTACTCCCTCCTCGTCATGGATAGCATCGGGATGATGAAGATGGCCATCGGTGATGGCATCCCCCTCCGGTAGGGCGCCGGAATGGGTTCCCGAGAGGCTTTTGGTGGCTACAGAGGCTTGCGGCAGCGGAACTCCCGATCTATCTTCTGTTCTGGAAGTTTTAGGGTACGTAGGTATATATGGGTGAAAGGAACACGTCGGTGGAGCTACGGGGGCCCCACGAGGTAGGGGCGCACCCGGGGGGGGCACCCTCGTGAGCACCTCCCGAATCTTCTGACGTGGGGTCCAAGTCCATCAGGTGGGTTTGCTTCCAAAAATAACTTCTCTAGTTGATTTCGTTCCGTTTTGACTCTGTTTGATATTCCTTTTCCTCGAAACACTGAAATAGGCATAAAACAGCAAATCTGGGCTGTGCCTCCGGTTAATAGGTTAGTCCCAAAAATAATATAAAAGTGGATAATAAGTCCCAATATTGCCTAAAACAGTAGATAAAGTAGCATGGAGCAATACAAAATTATAGATATGTTGGAGACGTATCAATTTCGTCCCAGGGTTTCTTGACAAGCATCCTACCTTACCTAACCAGAATCTTAACTTTGATAATATGCTTGTTCGCTATATGTTTTTGCTTCATAATACTCTTGGTGAAGCCTATCCCGCTAACTTCATTGTAGGGTACAACTCCGGAAGCCACTGAATGGATTATGGACAACGGCTACACTAACCACATGACTGGGGATCAAAGTCTTCTCATGGATTCAACCCTACGTCGATCTACTAAAAGCCACATCACATTCACTGACACCGGTAAAAGCAAGGTATTGGGTCTAGGTAGAGTTTCTATCTGAAAGGATCAGCACATGGATAAAGTGATGCTTGTTGAATACCTTGGATACAACTTAATGTCTGTCTCAATGCTTTTGTGATCTGAATATGATTGTGATATTTGGAAAATATCGTTGTCTTGTGCTAATGGAATCTAACAAATCTTTAGTCTTCGAAGGATATCGAAGAGGTGATCTGTATATGGTAGATTTCTCAACAGAACCACAGCTTGCCGTATGTCTTCTAGCAAAAGCTTCAGAATGCTGGCTCTGGAATCGGAGGCTAGGACACGCGGGCAAGAACTTACACACTCTCGTGAAGAAGAAGGGCATCAAGTTCAAGAAAGATCATCTATGTGGTGCTTGTGAAGCTGGAAAGATGACTAGAGCCAAGCATCCCTCGAAGACAATCATGACTACATCACGTCCCTCTGAGTTGCTTCACATGGACTTATTTGGCCCTACTCACTACTCTACCCTTACTACTACTACACATCTCTATGGCTTCGTTATTTTTGATGATTATTCAAGATACACTTGGCTGCACATAATTTTCTATAAGACTGAAGTGCAGGATGTCTTCAGATGCTTCGCAAATCATGCCATGACCGATTATGGCATCAAGATCAAGCACATCCAAAGTGAGAATTGCATTGAGTTCAAGAACACCGGCCTCGACATATATCTTGATACATTGGGCATCACACATGAGTTCTCTGCTCCATACACACCTCAGCAGAATGGCATCATGGAGAGCAAGAACAGAACCCTCATTGAGATGGCATGCACGATGCTCGATGAATACAAGACTCCAAGAATTTTTGCCTGAAGCCATTGATAATGCATGCTTGATAATGCATGCCACATCATCAACAGATTTATCTTCACAAGTTCTTCAAGAAGATATCTTATGAACTTCTGACTGGTAAGAAGCCAAATGTTAGTTACTTCAAAGTCTTTGGTGCTAGGTGCTGGATCAGGGATCTGCATCACACTTCTAAATTTGCACCAAAAGCACATGAAGGTTTTATGCTTAGTTACGGAAAGGATTCGCACACCTACAGAGTCTTCAACCTCTTTCACTATAAAGTGGTTGAAATTGTAGATGTGCGGCTCGATGAGACTAACGGCTCACAAAGAGAGCACCTGCCAAATGTGCTAGATGAAGCTACACAAAGTGAAGCTATCGGGCTACTGGGTACTAGAGAAATCATACCCACCGAGGAACAGGCTGAAGATGAGATCATCATTTCTGCAAGTAATCAACATGAAGACAATGCTCAGCCTGAAGCAAATGTTGAAGACAAAGACAACAGTCAGCCTGGGAAAAATCTTTGTCTAGTCCATCCTCGGGTTGCAAATGAAGTCCAAATTGAGAAGATCATTGATAGCATCAATGCACCAGGTCCTCTTACTCGTTCAAGAGCTACGCAACTACCAAACTTCTGCGGACACTTTGCTTTTGTCTCTATATCTGAACCCAAGAAAGTTGATGAAGCCTTCATGGACCCTGAATGGATTCAAGCTATGCAAGAAGAGCTTCAACAGTTTGAGCTGAATAATGTCTCAGAGCTGGTCAAACATCCTGATCCTCGCAAGCACAATATTATTGGCATGAATTGGATCTATTGCAACAATCAAGAAGAGCATGGTCAAGTTGTCAGAAACAAAGCTCTCCTCGTTGCTCAAGGTTACACACAAGTGGAAGGAATTGACTTCGATGAAACCTTTGCTCCTGTGGTTCGGCTTGAGGCCATTCATATACTGCTAGCATATGCTGACCACATCAACATTCTTCTTTATCAAATGGATGTGAAGAGTACCTTCCTCAATGGAAAAATCGAAGAAGAAGTGTATGTTGCTCAACCTCCTAGTTTTGAAGATCCAAAGCATCCTGATATGGTATACAAGCTCAACAAGGCATTATATGGCCTAAAACAAGCACCTTGCGCTTGGTATGACACACTCAAAGACTTACTGAAGAGCAAAGGCTTCAAACCTGGTTCTCTAGATCCCACTCTCTTCACGAAGACATATGATGGTGAACTGTTTGTGTGCCAAATCTACGTGGATGACATTATCTTCGGCTGCACTGATAGGAAATACAGTGATGAGTTTTGACACATGATGCAAGAGCAATATTAGATGTCCATGATTGGAGATCTGAAGTTCTTTCTTGGTCTTCAAATCCGTCAACAGCAAAATGGCATCTTCATATCACAAGAGAAATACCTCAAAGACTGCCTGAAGAAGTTTGGAATGCAAGACTGCAAAAGGTTCATGATGCCAATGCCAACCAAGAGCCATTTAGGCCTCGACGACAATGGTAAAGAGTTCGATCAAAAGGTATTCCTCTTTGATGCCTGCTTGAACTACGTCGGTATTTTCCCAAAGAGGAAGGGATGATGCAGCACAGCGATGGTAGGTATTTCCCTCAGTGATGAGACCAAGGTTATCAAACTAGTAGGAGAACCAAGCACCTCAACGTAAACAACCCCTGCACACAAATAACAAATACTCGCAACCCGACGTGTTAAAGGGCTTGTCAATCCCTTTCTGGTAACGATGCCACGAATTGGCGAGAAGACGTGATAAAGTTGTGATGGATAGGATTAATAGACTTCCAAAGAAATAAAGTGCAGCAAAGTCTTTTTTTTTGTATTTTTGGTTTAATAGATCTGAAAATAAAAGCAAAGGAAAATAGATTGCAAAAGCAAATATGATGAGAAGAGACCCGGGGGCCGTAGGTTTCACTAGTTGACTTCTCTCGAGAAAAATAGCAAAAGGTGGGAAAACAATTATTGTTGGGCAATTGATAGAACTTCAAATAATCATGACGATATCTAGGCAATGATCATTATATAGGCATCACGTCCAAGATTAGTAGACCGACTCCTGCGTGCATCTACTACTATTACTCCACACATCGACCACTATCCAGCATGCATCTAGTGTATTAACTTCATGGAAAAACGGAGTAATGCAATAAGAACGATGACATGATGTAGACAAGATCTATTTATGTAGTAATAGGCCCCATCTTGTAATCCTTAATAGCAACGATACATATGTGTCGTTTCCCCTTCTGTCACTGGGATCAAGCACCGTAAGATCGAACCCATCACAAAGCACATCTTCCCATTTCAAGATAAATATATCAAGTTGGCCAAACAAAACCCAAAAATCATAGAAGAAATACGAGGCTATAATCAATCATGCATATAAGAGATCAAAGAAGACTCGAATAACTTTCATGGATAAAAACATAGATCTGATCATAAACTCAAAGTTCATCGGATCCCAACAAACACACTGCAAAAATACTTACATAATCTGGATCTCCAAGAGACCATTGTATTGATAATCAAGAGAGAGAGAGGAAGCCATCTAGCTACTAACTACAGACCCGTAGGTTTACAAAGAACTGCTCAGGCATCATCGGAGAGGCACCAATGGACATGATGAACCCCTCCGAGATGGTGTCTAGATTGGATCTGGTGTTTATGGAACTTGCGGTGACTGGACTTGATTTTCGTCGACTCCCCATAGGGTTTCTGGAATATTGGGGTATTTATAGAGCAAAGAGGCGGTGCGGGAGGCCACCAAGGTGGGCACAACCCACCTAGGCACGCCTGGGCGCCCAGGCCTCCAGGCGCGCCCTGGTGGGTTGTGCTCCCCTCATAGCTCCCCTCACGTACTTCCTTGGCCCACTGGAAGTCTTCTGGTCCAAAAAAATCCACAAAAAGTTTCGCTACGTTTGGACTCTGTTTGGTATTGATTTCCCACGATGTAGAAAACAAGCGAAAAAGAACAATTAGCACTGGGCACTGTGTCAATAGGTTAGTACCAAAAAATGACTATAAAATGATTTAAAACATACAAGAATGATAATATAACAACATGGAACAATCAAAAATTATAGATACGTTGCAGACGTATCAGTATCTCCAAGCTTAATTCCTTCTTGTCCTAGAGTAGGTAAATGATAAAAACATAATTTTTGATGTGGAATGCTGCCTAACATGTTCATCACATTTTCTTTTCTTTGTAGCATGGACATTTAGACTTTTATATGGTTTAAAGCAATAGTCTAGTTTTGACATGAGGACTTTAATACTCAAGCATACCAACAAGCAACCATGTCTTTCAAAATATCAACACTAAAGCAAGTTATCCCTAGCCCATTATGATCAATCATTGATCCATTCATGAAACACACTCTAATATTAGCTACAACCAATGCTCAAATACGATCATAGTGCCCCTTAGTTGGTGCTTTATAAGAGAAGATGGAGACTCAAATTCAAAATAAAAATTTCATAAAGTAAAAGAAAGGCCCTTCGCGGAGGGAAGTAGGGATTTGTAGAGGTGCCAGAGCTCAAAGCGAAAATTGAGAGATAATTTTTTTTGGGAGGCATACTTTTCCCACCAACGAAAATGACTTAGAGCTCCCAACACTTTCCATGCTAGATACATCATAGGTGGTTCCCAAACAGAAAATAAAGTTTATTCATTTTTCCACCATTACTTTCACTTTCCATGGCTAATCGTATCCACGGGTGCCCTCCATACCCACACTTTCCAAGGTACTTATTATTTGACAACATAAAGTAAATTGATTTTTCATTTCGGGACTCGGCATCCCTAATACCTTTGCCGTACTCTCGTGCAATGACAAGTGAAGAAACACTCATCATGAGAATAACACATCTAGCATGGAAAATATTGGCCACCCCTCATCGCTTCGCGAGCGGTATGAGCACACAAAAGAGAAATGTATTTTGGAAATTAGAGATGGCACATGCAAATTTTCTTAGAATGGCACAGAAATACCGCATATAGGTAGGTATAGTGGACTCATATGGCAAAATTGGTTTAAAGGGTTTTTGATGCACAAGTAGTGATCATAATTAGTGCAAAATGAAGGCTAGCAAAAAGATTGAGAAGCGACCAACCAAGGAACAAAAAATCAACTACCTAAGCATTAAGCATAAGTAACACCGAATAATGCACCACAAGTAGTATATAAATTTCATTGCATAACTATTGACTTTCGTGCTTGCATAGGGAATCACAAACCTTAACATCAATATTCTTACTAAAGCACAATTACTCATCAACATGACTCACATATCATATCGTCATATCTCAAAACCATTAGTAAGAATCAAGTTTATTTTGTCCAATAACCTTCATGAAAGTTTTTATTATATCCTCCTTGGATATCTATCACTTTGGGACTAGTTTCATATGTTGCTTTTGATAAGCTTAAACAAATTTAAGTGAAGAACATGAGCATAAGTTTTCTTTCTCTCAAAATAATCTAAGTGAAGCAAGAGAGTATTTTCTTAAATTTTTTACTAACTCCCAAATAAATCTAAGTTAAGCATGAGAGCATTTCTTCAAAAATAACAAAGCACACCATGCTCAAAAAGATATAAGTGAAGCACTAGAGCAATTCCATGGCTCTAAAAATTTAAGTGAAGCAAAGGAGAAAGCATAGCATAATTTTTGGCTCTCTCGAAAAGGTGTGTCCATCAAGGACTCAGGACTTAAAACACAAAGCAAAACAAGCAAAGGCTCATATCATACAAGACGCTCCAAGAAAAACTCATAATATGCGATGAATAGAAATATAGCTCCAAGTAAAATACCAATGGTTGTTAGAAGAAAGAGGGGATGCCACTTGGGGGCATCCCCAAGATTAGTTGCTTGCTACTTCTTGAATATTATATTGGGGTGCCTCGGGAATACCCAAGCTTAGTGTTTTGCTAATCCTTATTCCTTCATCCATCGTAAGATCACCCAAAACTTGAAAACTTCAATCACACAAAACTCAACAAAACCTTTGTGAGATCCGTTAGTATAAGAAAGCAAACCACTACTATAAGTACTACTGCAAACCCATTCATATTTTATTTTTGCATTATATCTACTCTATTCCAACTTTTCTATGGCAAAAACTCTTCAAAGAAAACCATAGAATCATCAAAACAACCACACAATGCAAAGAAAACAGAATCTGTCAAAAACAGAACAATCTGTAGCAATCTGACTACTTCGAATACTTCTGTAACTCCAAAAATTCCGAAAAATTCGGACGACGTGAATAATTTGTTTATTAAGATTCCGCAAAAAGAATCAACTCAAAATCGCTATTCTGGTAAAAATGAAAAATAATTTTGTGAGTGCAAAAGTTTCTGTTTTTCAGCAAGATCAAATCAATTCTCACCCAAATCATCCCAAAGGCCTTGCTTGGCACAAACACTAATTTAAACCACAAAAACACATCTAATCAGAGGCATAATTGGGTAAACACTCAAGAACAGAAAGAAAAAGACAAAAATAAAATTTATTCATTGGGTTGTCTCCCAACAAGCCCTATCGTTTTATGCCCCTAGCTAGGCTAGAGATTTCATTGATGCTCACACGAAAGATAAGAATTGAAGCACAAAGATAGCATCATAAAACATGTGACAAACATACTTAAGTATAACATACTTCCCATGCATAGGAATTTTGTAAGAAAACAAATTAGCAAGACAAGCAAGAGAAACAATAGCAATCTCAACATGAAGGGAGGTAACTTAGTGACATGAAGATTTTCACAACCATATTTCCCTCTCTCATAATAATTACATGTAGGATCATAATCAAATTCAACAATATAACTATCACATAAAATATTCTCTTCATGATTCACATGCATGCAAAGTTGACACTCTTCCAATATAGTGGGATTAACATCAAATAAAGTCATGACCTCTCCAAGCCCACTTTTATCAAAAATTTCATAAAACTGATCATTCTCCAAAGCGGTAGGATCATTATCACCTAGAGTTGACACTCTTCCAGACCCACTTTCAATATTATCACAAACATATTCATCACGAGGCTTAAATAAATTTCAAGATCATAAGAAGAATAGCCCCAATCATGATCATTGCAATAAGTAGTGGACATATTAAAATTAGCATCCCCAAGCTTGGAGTTTTGCATATTACTAGCACAACTGACATTAATAGAATTTATGATAACATCACTGCAATCATGCTTTCTATCCAAGGAGCTATCATGAATCACTTTATAAATTTCTTCTTCCAACACTTCATCATAAATTTCAGATTCACGAATTTCAAGCAAAGCTTCATAGAGATAATCAAGTGCACTCAAATCACTAGCAACTGGTTCAACAAAATTAGATCTCTGAAAAAGATTAGCTAGTGGATGAGGATCCATATCAATATATTTTTATCAAGCGAAGATTCAAGCAAATAGAAGACACATGGTCACGCAAGCAAACTAGAGATGTGACAAGAAAAAGGCGAACGAAAAAGAGGGTGAATAAAATGACAAATTTTTCTGAAGTGGGGGAGAGGAAAATGAGAGGCAAATGGCAAATAATGTAAATTGCAAGGATATGAGATTTGTGGTTAGGAACCTGGTTGATGTTGAAGATCCTCCCCGGCAACGGCGCCAGAACTTCCTTTTGATGCCTGCTTGAACTACGTCGGTATTTCCCCAAAAAGGAAGTGATGATGCAGCACAGCGACGGTTGGTATTTCCCACAGTGATGAGACCAAGGTTATCGAACTAGTAGGAGAACCAAGCAACACAACGTAAACAACCCCTGCACACAAATAACAAATACTCGCAACTCGACATGTTAAAGGGGTTGTCAATCCCTTTCGGGTAACAATGCCTCGAATTGGCGAGAAGACGTGATAAAGTTGTGATAGATAGGATAATTAGATTGCTAAATAAATAAAGTGCACCAAAGTATTTTTGTATTTTTGGTTTAATAGATATGAAAATAAAAGCAAAGGAAAATAGATCGCAAAAGCAAATATGATGAGAAGAGACCCGGGGGCTATAGGTTTCACCAGTGGCTTCTCTCGAGAAAAATAGCAAGCGGTGGGAAAACAATTACTATTGGGAAATTGATAGAAGTTCAAATGATCATGTTGATATCCAGGCACTGATCGTTATTAAGGTATCACATCCAAGATTAGTAGAACAACTCCTGCCTGCATTTACTACTATTACTCCACACATCGACCGCTATCCATCATGCATCTAGTGTATTAAGTTCTTGGAAAAACGAAGTAATGCAATAAGAAAGATGACATGATGTAGACAAAATCTATTTATGTAGAAATAGACCCTATCTTGTTATCCTTAATAACAACGATACATACGTGTTGTTTCCCCTTCTATCACTGGGATCAAGCACTGTAAGCTCGAACCCATCACAAAGCACCTCATCCCATTGCATGACAAATATATCAAGTTGGCCAAACAAAACCCAAATATCGGAGAAGAAATACGAGGCTATAATCAATCATGCATATAAGAGACCAAAGAAGACTCAAATAACTTTCATGGATAAAAACATAGATCTGATCATAAACTCAAAGTTCATCGGATCCCAAAAGACACACAACAAAAAGACTTACATTATATGGATCTCCAAGAGACCATTTTATTGATAATCGAGAGAGAAAGAGAGAGAGAGGAAGACATCTACCTACTAACTACGGACCCGCAGGTCTACAAAGAACTACTCACACATTATCCGAGAGGCACCAATGGACATGATCAACCCCTCTGAGATGGTGTCTAGATTGGATCTGATGTTTCTGGAACTTGCGCCGGCTGGAATTGATTTTCGTTGACTCCCCTAGGGTTTCTGGAATATTGGGTTATTAATAGAGCAAAGAGGTGGTTTGGGAGGCCACCAAGGTGGGCACAACCCACCTGGGCGCGCCTAGGCGTCCAGGCGTGCGCTGGTGGGTTGAGCTCCCCTCGGTGCTCCCCTTAGGTACTTATTTGGCCCACTGGATGTCTTCTGGTCCAAAAAAACCCACAAAATGTTTCGCTGCGTTTGGATTTCGCTTGGATTGATTTCCTGCGATGTAAATAACAAGTAGAAAATAGCAATAGGCACTGGGCACTATGTCAATAGGTTAGTACCAAAAATGATATAAAATGACTATAAAGTGATTGTAAAACATCCAAGAATGATAATATAACAGCATGGAACAATAAAAAATTATAGATATGTTGGAGGCGTATCTCGCTCCATGATTGGTTCTTTATTGTACTTATGTGTATCAAGGCCAGAAATTATGCTTAGCATTTGCATGTGCGCCCGATTCCTAGCGGAACCAAAGGAATCGCATCACCTCATGGTGAAGCGAATTCTTCGACATTTGGCTCACACCCCAACACTAGGATTATGGTATCCAAAGGGATCAACGTTTGATCTAGTTGGATTCTCAGGTACAGATTATGCTGGTTACAAGCTTGATCGCAAGTATACATCAGGCACATGTCACTTTCTTGGGCGATCTCTTGTCTGTTGGTCTTCAAAGAAGCAAAACCGTGTATCTCTCTCCACTGCTGAATCTGAATACATTGTTGCTGGATCTTGTTGTGCTCAGCTTCTCTGGATGAAGCAAACTCTCAAGGACTATTGCATCAACTTGAAGCATGTGCCACTTTACTGTGACAATGAAAGCGCCATCAAGATTGCCAACAATCAGTTCAACACTCGAAGACAAAGCACACTGAGATTCGTCATCACTTTCTCAGAGATCATGTCATGAAGGAAGATATTAATACCATTCACGTCAACACTGAAGAACAATTGGCGGATATCTTCACGAAGTCCTTGGATGAGAAAAGGTTTTGCAAGGTGCGGTGTGAGCTAAATATCTTAGAATCCTCGAATGTCCTGTGAATAGACTGTAACATCCCAAATTTTCAATTTGGAATGTTATACATAGGTCATCATATGCATATCATATTTTATTTGCATTTTGGTTTGATTCTAGAAATTCTAAGCAACTCAAGGACCCACGGAGGGAGTTGGGGATTTTGTTTATTTTCGTATTTGAGTTTTCTCAAATTTGAAAAGAGGATCATTTTGATTTTAATCATTTTCTCTCCAAATATTTCCTATAGTGAAATAAAAGACAGGGGATAAAATGACTTCTCCAAAATAAAAGAAATATTGGAGGAAAAATGTTAAAACCAAATAAATGATTTTATTTGGATTTTATCGCTATTTTATTTGAATTAGAAAACCATGCATTTTTTTCAAAATTGCTTTATTAGGCCAGAAAAATGATCACCTTGTTCTAAATATTTTATTTAGATGGTGAAAATTGTTTTTGGCATTTTTAGAATATTTTTATATTTTATTAGTTTTTTTCTGTTTCAACGGAATTATTTTAAAAAAATCTCGCGGACTGCACTGGGCCAAGGGCCCAGCCGGCCCATAGCGCCGCCGTCCTCGCACGCACATGCCCGAGCCGGACTCCACCGAAGTCCGAGCCACCACCGGCCTCGCCTTGCCTCCTCCCCAAGCAAGCGTCGCTGCCCCCCCCCCCTTTAAATAGCGAGCCCCGGGCTCCCTAGGAGCCCCT
>NC_041385.1:310773155-310790904 GCF_002162155.2 Triticum dicoccoides | reverse complement strand
CCGTCGCTGAAGCCGCCTCGCTGGAGCCGCCGCCCCGCCTCGCCGCCTCGCCGGAGCCGCCGCCCTGCCTTGCTGCCTCGCCGGAGACGCCGGAGTCGTGCCGGTCTTTTTTGGTTTAGGTATAAGAAACCGCCCGGTTTTTTATAAACCCTAGATCCATTTTTTTAATAGATCGGTTTAGCTTTTCTTCGTGTTTAGTTATTTAGCAGACGTTCGTCCGTTCATTCGTTCTAACGAATGTTGTTCGCCGGTTAGTTTCTGACAGCAAACGTTCGTTCGTTAGTCTGTTCGTTTCATCTTTTTTTAAAGGGTTTTATCTGCGATTTTTTTCGATCGCGATTTCCGCCCTGATTTTCGATCTAGTATAACTTTTTACTCGTTTATCCAAATTAGATGAAACCAGTGCCTAATTCTTTGTCTCAAAGCTCTCTTTCTATTTAACCAACTTGAACATGATTTTGAAACTGTAAAATTGACTTTAATCCAGATTAGTAAACGAATCTTGTTTCGTTCGTATCTCGAGTTTCGTTGCTCCGTTTGAGTTTATTATTTTTGCAAATCGAAGCTCTTCAGTTAATCTTTCTGTTTGGATCTTCTTATTTCAGTTTTTCTCATGCTTCTTGCTGGAGTGCTTATGTATGCTATTGTTTGTTTGCGATAGAATTCCCGGAGTGCGAAGTGTGCTACTACGGGTCTCTAGGTTTTGCAGATCGTCAACAAGGCAAGTAACACTTTGATCATATCCCTTTTTACCCAATTTTTATGTATTAGTTCCAATCCTCAAACATTGCATGGTTAGGATCTGATTAACATGTGGGTTTGGGAAGTAGATGATGAGGTAGAACCTATTGCCCTTTTATTATCAAACCCTTGGGAGTTACTTCTACGTTATGCTCAGGTTGCTATGCTATGCTCGTAGACGTGGATTGGTTGAGTGTATCCATGACAGATGTGAGAGTTTTTAAATAATGGTGAACTTAAGGTGGCTACTTAAATACACATCTGGGTGGATTGGTTGCGGGCACCTGGAGAATCCAGTGTTGTCCTAGGTTATCCCGGAGTACCCGTGCGATCATCCTACGGTTCGCTACCCAGGCTCAAAGGGATCATAAGATTATTCATGCTAGAAACTTCCATGTGCAGCCACAAGCTATTATGGGCTCTAGCATAGTTGAGTAGGTTGCATGACCTCTTTCAGTGGTGGGCTAGCATATGTAGGGGAAAGTAGGCCTGACTGTCCACCCAGAGTAAAGAGTTAATGTTTTTGAAAGACTGTGTCTCAGTCATCCGTTTCTCAAACACCATGTAGTGCGAGATATCTAACGGAGGAGATCGAGTCTTGTGGGGAAAAGTGTACAAACTAATCATGGTTAGCCGTGTCCCCGGTTATGGACATCTTGAGTATCTGGTTCTTGGATTATCATGTTGATCTCATCACTCTAAATTAATTTTGTTGGGTAAATTGATATTGCTTAATTGGGATTGAGTTGGAGGAACCTTCTCAATGTTTAACAACCACCATGATAGTTAAATAAAATTTATTCCTTTGTTGTAGGAAAAAATGGCTTTATGCAAAACATTAACCATAGAGTTTCCACCAGCCATATATGCATGTAGTGATAGCATTTATTCTGTTCATTGCTCTTTTGTGTTACTATGCCAGCATATTCCATGTGCTGACCCATTTCGGGCTGCAACATATCATGTTGCAGACTTTTCAGACGACGAGTAAGGTACGATAGGTCGTTGTCGTTCACTCATCTATGCCGTTGGAGTTGATGGACAAATTTATCTTCCAAGCCTTCCGTTGTTATCTTATTTAGATGGCCTTAAGCCATATTATTGTAATAAGTTCTCTTTTGAGACATTTCGATGCAATAAGTGTGTTATTGAAACTCTGTTATAAATCCTCGAGTACTGTGTGTGTCAGCATTACCGATCCAGGGATGACACTGATGCATAGAGACTAGACTATTTGAGGTATGGTCGCTACATGGACACACATCCTAACGCTTGTGCACGTTGATTACTTAGATGTGCAACACAAGAAGTAACATATATCTTCAATTCATGAAGACTTACCCTCTGAGTGTGAATACATTAATATGGAATTTGACTTCAGAGCGCCACGATAATTGTGCGTCGTGTCTCGGTCTAATATTTCCTATACGGTGGGTAATGCCACCACCACACATTCTTGAAGATTTTCATTTGGCGTCATGACTGCATTATCTTCATATTTGGTTTGTCTTCAACATTGATTATCTTCAAGTTTTATCTTCGCAATGTTGGTTTGGTCTTCAATGATCTCTCTCTCTCTCTCTCTCTCTCTCTCTCTATCTATCTATCTCTCTCTCTGTGTGTGTGTGTGTGTGTGTGTTTTGTCCTCTACAACATTCACTTATAGCTATGTCTTAAAGTTGCTATTTTCTGAACTAAGTGAATGTGATCGGACCCTAACCCCTTCTGTGCTTATCCCTCAAATTCTCTCTGTCTCTTCATATGCATTCTATTGACACGTGTCCAATGTCTTCACTAGGTCCTTCTCAGCTGAAGATACAGAGACACACATTGAAAATCGTTTTAATGCTCTTATATCTTTTGCTTGAAAGCCGGAGAAACCGGAACAACCAACCGACAAACCAGGGCGCGTGCGAACATGGCTCAACTCTCAATAACTTGCATGCCTGGCACGTGTCATCCAGATGTGAACTGCCAGGGGCACCTTCGTAATTGCGTTGCGCTGCCCTCCTCCTTATAAATACATCCACCCCGCACAGTCATTATCTCTTCTCCCACCTCGCCATCTTGCTCGAACCCTAGCGCCACCGCTAGCTTCCGTCATCGCCGGAGTCGAAGTGCTTAGCTGCCGCGACCTCTCTGTCATCATCTTCACGCCAGCCGCAGACATCATCTTCTCCGCCGCCGCCATAGGTGTCTTCCCCCGCCAAGTTAGGGTGCGGGACATTGGACTGCTCGGCATCCACTTCGCCTCGTCTAGCAGTTCTTCGTGCGGTAAATAAAACTCACTTTTTATCGCCTGTTTGATCCTTGAATATGTCAACTTCATCCAAAAGTGGTTTATATACTTCCAGATCTACTTCTTTCTGTTTCTGCATCTCATAACCTGCAAAGTATATTCACTTATGCCTCACAAGTAGTTAGATTCCTCACTTGTACTTATTCATGGATTCATACAAATCTGGAACCAACTCACTTAAAATAAGTGAATGTCTTTGCGCTATGAGGTCGATGTCTTTAAACTGATTTATCTTCAAACTCTTCTTAGAATGCATATGACCTCTTCCCCTTCCCTCTCATCTCTAATGCTGTCACAGGTACATGTCCGTGGGGGAATCCCTTGGTTCACATAGTCTGCATTCATTTGCAGAGTTCTTGCAGCGGCATATTGACTGACCTGAAGCCAGTTCTTGCCTGACAAGTAGATTGAAGCCAAACTTAGTTGTGAAGTCTTTCAGGTTGCCACCAATGGCTTCTAACATATCTTCAAAGAAGGGTGACATGAAGCGCCATGGCAACACTGCTCTGGATCTACCCCCAGATCTCTACAAGTTGTACCAATCTGATACAGAAGAATCTTGTGGTCAGCACAAATCAAGAATCCCAATGGATTCGAAGATATTGGGCAGAACAATGGTTCAAGTATCGCTTCATGACTCCTAAATATGCCGAGAAAAATGCCATAAAGTGGCCATGGGGTGACATCCTCTATAAGAAGTTGCAGCGTGCAACTAAGGTTGAAGCCATTGCACAGGAATTTTATCCTTGCATGGTCTGAGGTCACCAACCTGAAGATGCCGACCCATCCAGTATTAGATGGTGTCGAGAAGATGATTTGTTCAAGAGAAAATATCAGTTTGCAAAGGAGTCTGCAGCCAAGAATAAGATGGCTTTTGGTCTAAACTTCAACCCAGGGCTAGCTTCTCCAAGTTCTGATGGCACTCAAGAAGCCAATGAGAATAGGATTGGCCCCTTCAATGGCTTCGATGGGCTCCTATTCCATATTGCTGCACAAAGGGCCATAGTGGAACAATCTGCTGAAGAAGATGACTCAGAAGATGCTCCTGAATCCCCAAAGCCAAAGAAGAAATCTAAGGCTTCAAAACCTACTGCTGCACCAAAGGCTTCAAGAGTGAAGCCAGTGAAAACCTGCACCTCCTGAATCCAGTGTGCAGTCTGAAGATCAGTCCCGCATCTCCAAGAATACCGAGAAGCCCATGAAGATTTGTGGTCATGATCTGACTCCCGCCACCATTTTGGGCAAAGAAGAAAATGTCATAGATCTATCAAGTGATGAAGACATTGGTGATGACGCTCTAGAGATGCTGATCAAGAGCAAGCAAGAAGCTGAGATGTTCAAAGATCTGCCTCTCTTTGATGCAGATATTCCGAACAACTTCATTGATGAATGGTTTGAAGATCCTTCTCTTACCATTAACGATCTGCAGCTGTCCATTGACATTAGCATCACCTTTCAAGGCAGCATTGCAAAGGAGCTTGATATAGCTCAGAAAATCGTCGAGCTGAAAAACAAGATTGACTATGAGAAAGCACAGCTCAAGAAGCACATGGCATGTCTCAGTGTTGCTGATGTGCAGAAGTTCAAGCAAATGATGATTGACCTCAAGGCTCAATTCAAGAAGATGCGTGAGGAAGCTGAAGGCTCTCGTGAGCGCATGAAGTATTATATGCTAAAAAATGTGTTCAGGCTCACAATGAGGCAGTGAAGCGGGAGGCTCTTGGGCGTCCATGCATTGACCCAAAGCTTCCTGCCAAGAAGAAGAAGTAGCCTGCTGAAGATGAACCAGAAGCACCAAGGCAGGAAAGGCCAAGCATTGTCTTCCCTGCCAGTATGACTGGCTCGAAGCCAAAGGTCTCTTCAGCAGCTTCAGAACAAAAGAAGACAAAGCTAGTTGAGGTTGAAGCCAAGAAGAGGAAGCACCAAGACACCTCTGACGCTGCTCCCTCCAAGAAGAAGCTGAAGACAAAGTCTTGAAAGTCTTCATGCAAAGAGCGTGCTGCTGCCCAGGAACCGTTGAATGTTGAACCCCTTTTTGTTGCACTCCCTACCTCCACCAACCACGAGCATCGTGTCGTTGTACATGAGCCTGCTCTCACAGAGGCTCCTGAGGCTGCAGAAATTCCAGCTAGCAACTCCACCACAGCTGAAGACATTGGTCATGAGGACCATGTTGAAGATGATGAAGTCCTGCCTTAGATCGAGCCCAATTCAGTATCATAGCCTGCTCCAACGAGCAGTGAATTGATTAGTATTGGCGGTCCCACGACACCAATCACACAAGTTATGTTTTGGGAAGAGCACCACCCCAACTCTCTACCGCATGAAGTGATTCCCCACACTCCAACACCTCAAGTCACCACTCCGGTGCTTGAGACACCTCAAGAAAGTCTCGAAGACATGGATTATACCATACCTTCACCTCAGGCGTCGCCCTCTTTCCGAAGGCTTCGCAAAGGCCCTATGCTTGTCTTATCCACCTCTGCTTTCAGTTCAGTAAGAACCTGTTTTGCACTGGCCAACTGGGAAAGTGCCTCCTCCTTCGCCAACACCATCTTAGCAAAGTTAGATTTTAAAAATGTGAGCTCATTCTCCACCTTCCTCTTTTTATCCCGCATCTTCAAATATTCTTCAGCGTTGACAGCACTTCTCTAAGACTACCTCTGTTCTCTTCCTCATACATGCTCCAGAGCTTTGCTAGGCACATCTTCAAAGACTGTGGCCACTCTTGATCAACCCACTCCAAGTAAGAACACTTCCCTTCATCCTATAATATTTAAAACTAGATCAATAACAATTTTAGGGGAAATGGGTTTATAGCAAAATAGAAAAACACCAATACTTATTATGAAAAACTAAAGAAACAAGTTAATTATGACATATCTTCTCAGAAAGATCAATGTGCAAATGAATTAATTGCTACTGAGACAACAACCAATTTATGAAACATCAGAAGCTATAAATAACTACAATAATGCTACAAGTTCTTACTCATGTACTATTCATGACCCACAAGTATAGGGAATCAATCATAGTCATTTCGATAAGTAAGAGTGTCGAACCCAATGAGGAGCAGAAGGAAATGACAAGCGGTTTTTAGCAAGGTAATATCTATAAGCACTGAAATTAGAAGTAACGAGTAGTTTGATAGCAAGATAAGTTGTAACAAGCTAGTAACGGTAATGGTAACAAAAGTGCAGCAAGGTAGCCCAATCTTTTAGGCAAAGGACATGCCGAAACAGTCTCTTATGCTAAACAAAGTGTTCTTGAGGGTACACGGGAATTTCATCTAGTCACTTTCATCATGTTGGTTTGATTTGTGTTCACTACTTTGATAATTTTATATGTGGGTGGACCGGTGCTTAGGTGATGTTCTTACTTGAACAAACCTCCTACTTATGGTTAACCCCCTCGCAAGCATCCGCAACTACAAGAAAAGTATTAAGAATAAATTCTAACCATAGCATTAAACTTTTGGATCCAAATCAGTCCCTTACGGAATAGCGCATATGTAAGTGCATCTACTACCACCCCTAGTTGGTTTTGGAGTATTGACGACAAACGTGGTTGAGGGACTAATGTGTTTGTGAGAACTGTAGGATAACATAAGTAGTAGTCCCTCATTGATTTGGTTTACCTACCAGAGATGACCCCTAGAAATGTATGAAGACATTGAAGACAATGGTGGTTCGTGAAGACATTCAAGTTGAAGATAATGACGAGTGAAAACATTCGCTTGAAGACTATGGAGTTCGAAGACATAGTTTCTTTCGTAGTTTCCTTTTCTTCTTTCTTGAGTCATAGGAACCACCGTACTGTTAAGTGGGGTGCAAGTGAACAAAGTCAGATGACTGAAGTGATGCTCAACGAAAATCCTATGTCTTTGATCAAAGACAATGAGAGCAAATCTTATCCAGAGCTGGATGAGTCAGCTTTGCTTGTAGCCCAAGCAAAGTTGCCACGTGTGTTGAAATCCGACCGTTGGACACGTGTAAGTTCCTTAGTGACGCAGGGTCATTTCAGACATATCAGGTCGAGTTGCCACTTGGCTAAAAATAGCCCACCCCTACACCATAAATTGGTGGCTTCTCAGAGTTAGTGCATGGCTTTTGTCGTTTGAGAGCAACCCACCTCTGAAGCCTTTGCGTGAGAAATCCTTGCGAGGACAAAGCCCAAAACACCCAAAGCCAAAGAGTGTTAGGCATCACTGAAGTCTTTCTGTCCGCATGACCTGAAGACTTGTTACACTTGAGGACTGTGTATCCTCCATCCGGTTAGGCGTCATGTTCTGAAGATCCAAGAGTCATTGTGGATTGCCCATGAATGGAGTCTGTGAAGGTTTGGCACTCTACCTTGAAGACTTACTTGAGTGATAGGGCGAGGACTGGGTGTACTTAGCTCTAAGGGAATATGGTGAAGACATAGTATTCTGAGTTCAATCTCAGCCTCCCTAACCAGACGTACAGTTGTCACAGAACCTCGAACTGGTCTACCAAATCCATGTCTTCACCAAAAAACTGTTCTATCCCCTGCCCTTCTTACCTTTCAGTTTGTCTTCCTGAAGTCACTGCTTGCTTGCCTGATCTATTCGACTTCACTGTGTGAAGACATGTAATTGTTTGGTTTTGTATTGTCTTCCTTTCTGATCCTGTCTACCTAGCTTCTGTTTGTCTTCGAGTGATCACTGTGTTGCTTGCTTGACTATTGCTTGTATGGTGTAGTTTTTATCTTCATACAGGTTCAGTTTTACTGTTTGTCTTCAAAGAAATCATTTTTTGAAGACTTCCATAAAAATCGCCTATTCACCCCCCCTCTAGTTGATAACTAGCACTTTCAGCATAAACTAGGGTTTAAACTTCTGTCACTCTCGCAACCCATCATCTAATAACTACTCCACAGTGCATTCCCTTAGGCCCAAATATGGTGAAGTGTCATGTAGTCGACGTTCACATGACACCACTGCGGGAATCACAACATACATAACATCAAAATAGCGAACACATATAAAATTCACATGATTACTTGCAACAAGATTTCTCCCGTGACCTCAAGAACAGAAGTAACTCCTCACAAATGATAATCATGCTCAAGATCAGAGGGGTATTAAATGGCATGATGGATCTGAACATATAATCTTCCATCAAATAAGCCATACGGTAATCAACTACAAGATGTAATCAACACTACTAGTCCCCCACAAGCACCAATTTATAGTTCCGATACAAAGATTGAACACAAGAGATGAACTAGGGTTTGAGAGGAGATGGTATTGTTGAATATGTTGATGGAGATTTCCCTCCCCAAGATGGGAGAGTTGTTGGTGATGATGATGATGATCATTTCCCCCTCCGGGAGGGAAGTTCCCCCGGCGAAATCGCTTCGCCGGAGGGAAAAAGTGCTCCTGCCCAAGTTCCGCCTCAACACGGCGGCGCTTCATCCCAAAAGTCATCTCCTTATTTTTTTCTAGGTCATAATGACTTAAATACCAGAAGTGGGGCACCAGAGGTGGGCTGGGCTGAGCACAACCCACCAGGGCGCGGCTAGGGGCCCCTGGCGCGCCCTGGTGTCTTGTGCTCACCAGGTGCCCCCCCTCCGGTAGTTATTTGCTCCATTATCTCTTATTTATTCCATAAAAATCCTCGTGAAGTTTCTGGTCATTTGGAGTTGTGCAGAATAGGTGGCTAACGTAGCTTTTTCAGGTTCAGATTTCCAGCTGCCTGAATTCTCCCTCTTTGTGTGTACCTTGCCTATTATGAGAGAAAAGGCATTAGAATTACTCCAAACAGCATTATTATGCATAAAAAATATATAAATAACAGTAGGTAAACATGATAAAAAATGGACTTATCAACTCCCCCAAGCTTAGACCTCGCTTGTCCTCAAGCAAAAACCGAAATCGAAAAACATGTCCACATGCTTAGAGAGAGAGAGAGGTGTCGATAAAAACAAAATATGGACATAGTAGCATCATGTAACTTATTATGACAACAACAAACTTTAACATAAAACTTTTATCATAGAACTTTTATCATAGACTTCTCATGAACAAGTAAAAATTCATGACAACATCGAAATATAAAGCATAAAATCTATTGAAAACCAACACACTATGTTCTCAGTCAACTTTGCAACTACAATTCATCATCTTTTCAGGAAGGGTCATGTATCGGAGCCTTTTTGGCAAGTCCACATACTCAGCCATCATATAGTCTTCTATAATTGCTAACACTCAATGTGTACACATGAGCAAAATGTTTCAACCGGACACGTAGAAAGATAGGGGCTTATAGTTTTACCTCCCAACATACTCACCTCAAGAGTGATGTCAACAATAATAACTCATGCTACGCATATCCAACTGGATATATGTGCCTAGATATTTCCTCACCACATGATGCTTGCCAAAAGAGAAATATGAAAAGGAATAGAGAGAGAAAAGCTTCGATTCTTGCATGAAAGTAAATACATAGAAGTAAAAGATAGGCCCTTCGCAAAGGGAAGCAGAGGTTGCCATGCGCTTTTTGGTTGTATGATCAATCCCTTAATGTAAAAGAACGTCACGTTATATTGCCCCTTGTGATAGCAACCTTTATTATGCAGTCTGTCGCTTTTATTATTTGCCATCAAAAGTTCGTACAACGCTCAATTTTCTCTTACACTAAGTGATCTAACACTTTTAGAAGCAATTTTTATTGCCTTATTGCACCGATGACAACTTACTTGAAGGATCTTACTCAATCCATAGGTAGCTATGGTGGACTCTTTGAAAATAGGATTTGGGTTTAAGGGTTTTTGGATGCACAAGTAGTATCTCTACTTAGTGTGAAATTTTTGGCTAGCAAAGATGGGGTGCAAGCACCACATGTTGAAGGATCTATGACAATGTAACTTCTATGTGAATATGAACAAACATAAACCATTACATTATCTTCCTTGTCCAACGTCAACAATTTTGACTTATAATATTTTTTATGGGGGCTCACAATCACAAAAGATTTCCAAGATTGTGTATTTGCATGTGAATCTTCTCTTCCCTTATTGATTCTTTCTGAATTGCATTATTGACCAATGCTATGCTTGTCAATCTCCAATAAAATTTTCTACTTATACTTTTCCTCATGTGGTGTCGTTACTTATCATAAGATTAGCATATGATCTTTTCCATTTATTTCCTTTCTTTTTTGTTGAAACAAGAAAGTAAAGAAAGCAAAACTCAAACTAAACTTTATTGTATATCTAGCACACGATACAAGGATAGATCACTAAGCAAACTTTCAAAAGAAAGGATCGAACTAAACTTTTATTCATCTAAAGCAAAAGATAACAAAGGATCAAACTAAGGTAAATAAAGGCAAAAGATAGTGGAGGTGATACTATACCGGGGCACCTCCCCCAAGCTTGGCATAAGCCAAGGGGAGTGCCCATACCCGATACTCAATTTTCTTTGGTTGATGAAGGAGGTAGTGGTGATGAAGTAGTGGCGATTGATGGGGTTATGTACCTAGGGTAGGGTCATGGACCTGATCTAAGTACCTTACCCAAGGACACCCTTAGAAGAGGTCGCCTTCCAGTCGACCAACGAGGGACACACTCGACTGACTTGAAGGACTCGACCACGAAGACCCACTCGACCACCAGAAGGTCAAGAGGCACTCTGCACTGCAATGGCCTGTAATCAAGTAGACTTTATGATAGTAAAGGCACTTTATGTGGGGCGTTACCAGTAACGCCCCAGACTTAACTCACCTTAAACCCTCTCCTACGTGGGCTGGCTGGGGTCCTGGCGCACTCTATATAAGCCACCCCCCTCCACAGGCAGAAGGGTTCGGCACCTTGTAATTCATATACTCATAATCCACTCGATCGCCTCCGGGCTCCGAGACGTAGGGCTGTTACTTCCTCCGAGAAGGGCTTGAACTCGTACATCCTTTGTGCTTACAACCTCTCCATAGCTAAGACCTTGCCTCTCCATACCTACCCCCCACTCTACTGTCAGGCTTAGAACCACGACAGTTGGCGCCCACCGTGGGGCCGGTGTTTTAGCGATTTTGTGGAGAAGTTGCGATTCTTCCGAGTACTTTCATCATGGTGTCTGCTGGAGCTTTGGTCGAGAGTCAAGAGATCCGTCTCGGCACCCTCACCTTCTTCGCCGACGAATCCGCGTGGCTCCATGATGCTCCGCTCGACGTTGATGCGCTCCCCGTTCGCGGTGCGACGCATTTTCGTGCATATGTCCGCGGCGTTCTGCTGCGGCAACCGTCGACCCAGTATCGGTCGGCCCCTCCATCGTCCACCCTCCCGGTATCCCGCCAGCGCAAGCGCTCGGGCCGGTCGAGGCTTCAGCGATGGGTGAGGCACGCGGTGGCTCGCCAATCGGCCACCACCCAAGTTGCGGCAATCGAGCCCGACGAACCTCTCTACGGCTTGTTCGATCTGTCGACTGGCTCATTAGAGACTGCATCCGAGTGCGGTAGCAGTGATCCAGTGGCGGAAATCTTGATGGTCGACGGGCCCCACAGTCCCCCTGGCTTCGCCCATGGTGGTAGAGCAGGTGACGGCGGCGACCCTACACGAGGCTACGAAGAGTACCAGCCCGAGCCACTCGACTCTCTGCAAAGAGAGGAACTTCGCCGCAGGAACGAGGATCCCCTGCGTATTCCCATCGCAGGAGAAACCCCCGAGGCTCGTGCCTTGGAGGAGGCGCGTCTGGCCAATTTGGCCGAGCGCACTCGACTGGAGAACCTTCAGCGAGCTCTCGACGAGCGCGCGCGGCAACGAGTTCCCGACAACAGTCGACGTCAACTCTTCCCGCCGACTCAGGTATATCGAACCCCAATTCAGAATTTAGCAGCTGCGACCCGTATAGCAGAGTCCATCCAGCCTTCGCAGTCGGAAGCTGGCAGAGGTTTGCTGCAGATCAGGGATCTGCTCCGGGCAGCAGGAGATCAGAATTCAGCCGTGTCTCAGTCGCGCAACAGAATTCACAGTCGATCCGTCACTGTGAATACGGTTCAGTCGGCTCATAGCCCCAGATCGCCTCCGCGGCGTGAAGGGCGCGAGAATCGACGAGATCAATATGGCGACAGACTCGACCGAGATGATAGGCGTCGAGTGCCCTATTCCCCTCCGAGGGGTGGGTCTTACGCTCCTCGGCAGCCAGATGATAGGCGTCAGTACAGTACAGGGCGTAGGGTTCCAGTCGACCCCAGAGAACCAGGCTTCGACGCGCGATCCATTATCGTGCAAGGGTTGGTTGACCGGAACAGAGCCCATCGAGGTGGACTTGACAGAGATGTACCCACAAGCAGTCGAGTGCATGTTTCAGGTCCTGAATGTTTCAGCAGAGCTATCAGAGCCGCAGTTATCCCTCCCAATTTCAGGTTGGCAACAGGAGTCAGCAAGTTCACTTGTGAGTCTAAGCCTGAAACTTGGCTTGAAGACTACCGAGTGGCAGTTCAGATTGGTGGTGGGAACGACGAGGTGGCCATGAAGCATTTGCCCCTCATGTTGGAAGGTTCTGCCAGGGCATGGTTGACTCAGTTACCTCCTAGCAGCATTTACACTTGGGAAGACCTGTCCCGAGTGTTCGTCAGGACGTTTGAAGGAACTTGCAAGCGACCAGCTGGATTGACAGAGTTGCAAGTCTGCGTGCAGAAAACTAATGAGACTCTCAGAGAGTATATTCAGAGGTGGATCACTTTGCACCACACTGTGGAGAATGTGTCCGATCATCAGGCAGTCTGCGCCTTCAAAGACGGCGTCAAGAACAGAGAACTGAGTTTGAAGTTTGGTCGAACCGGTGACATGACCTTGAGTCGGATGATGGAGATTGCTACCAAGTACGCCAACGGCGAAGAAGAAGACCGACTCCGAAGCGGCAAGCACAAGCCGAGTCAGTCGGAAAAAGGAAACACCAGTCGGAAACAGAAGCGGAAGGCTGAACCAACAGCTCCTGGAGAGGCTCTGGCCGTGACTCAAGGAAAGTTTAAGGGGAAACCAAAAGGATCCTGGAACCCCAAGAAGGTAAAGGATAAAGAAGGGAACGACGTGATGGATATGCCATGTCACATTCACACGAAGAAAGACGAAGAGGGGAATATCATTTACCCGAAGCACACCACTCGCCAATGTCGACTCCTGATCCAGCAGTTTCAAGGAAAACAGTCTAAGGACAAGGAGAAGGAGTCGGACAAGGCCGAAGACAAGGAGGACAGTGAGGAAGGATATCCGCATATCAACTCCACTCTGATGATCTTTGCAGATGTGGAAAGCAGGAGTCGACTGAAAGTCATTAACCGAGAGGTGAACATGGTTGCCGCAGCGAAAGCAAATTATCTGAAATGGTCTCAAACACCCATCACATTCGACCAATCTGATCACCCGACTCATATTGCCACCCCTGGGAGGCAAGCTTTGGTGGTCGATCCAGTTGCCGAAGGCACTCGACTGACAAAGGTGCTGATGGATGGTGGAAGCGGGCTGAATTTGTTATATGCAGACACACTGAAAGGAATGGGCATTCCGATGTCCCGACTGAGCACTAGTAACATGAGCTTTCATGGGGTTATTCCAGGAAAGAAAGCCGAGTCACTCGGCCAAATAGCCCTGGACGTGGTGTTTGGTGATTCGAAGCATTTTCGCAAAGAAAAGTTGACGTTTGAGGTCGTGGATTTTCAGAGTGCATATCATGCCATTTTGGGGAGACCAGCTTACGCACGGTTCATGGCTCGACCATGTTATGTGTACCTCAAATTGAAGATGCCCGGCCCCAAAGGAGTGATCACTGTCACCGGTGATAGGAAAAAGGCAGAAGAGTGCTTTCAGAAGGGCTCCAAGATTGCTGATTCCCAGGTGACAGCGGTCGAGTTCGAGGAATACAAGCAAAACGCAGATCCGAGTGACTTGCTGCGATCAAAGAAACCCGCCACAGAGTCTGCATTCTAGTCGTCAGGTGAGACGAAGCCTGTCCACATTCACCCGACCGACCCCGATGCAGCTCCGACCCGCATCTCTACAACACTCGACCCAAAATAGGAAGAAGCGCTCATCCAGTTCCTCCGTGAGAACTGGGACATTTTTGCATGGAAGCCCGCTGACATGCCAGGTGTTCCCAGGGGACTGGCTGAGCATCGCCTAAGAGTCGACTCATCTGCAAAACCAGTCAAAGAGCATCTTCGGCGGTCCGCCGTCCAGAAGAGAAAAGCCATTGGCGAAGAAGTGGCTCGACTGTTGGCGGCAGGATTTATCCGAGAGATATACCACTCCGAGTGGCTCGCTAATGTCGTCATGGTCCCCAAGAAAGACAAGTCGCTCCGAATGTGCATTGATTTCAAGCACATCAACCAGGCCTGCCCGAAAGATCATTTTCCTCTCCCTCGCATAGATCAAATTGTTGACTCGACCGCGGGATGCGAGAGGCTATCCTTTTTAGATGCCTACTCCGGGTACCACTAGATCCGTCTGTACGGACCCGATGAGGTAAAAACAGCTTTCATCACTCCATTCGGGTGCTTCTGCTATATCACCATGCCATTTGGCCTCAAGAATGCCGGAGCCACATTTATGCGAATGATTCAGAAGTGTCTACTTACTCAAATCAGTCGGAATGTGGAAGCATATATGGATGATATTGTTGTCAAATCACGAAAAGGTTCCGACCTGCTCGTTGATCTCGCCGAAACATTTGCCAACCTCAGAAGATATGATATCAAGCTCAATCCATCAAAGTGCACATTTGGAGTTCCTGGTGGCAAGTTACTCGGTTTTCTCGTTTCCGAACGGGGAATCGACGCTAACCCAGAAAAGATTGGCACTATTCTCCGAATGAAACGCCCTATGCGAGTGCACGATGTCCAGAAGCTTACTGGATGCTTGGCCGCATTAAGTCGATTCATCTCACGACTCGGTGAAAAGGCATTGCCTCTTTACCGACTGATGAAGAAGACAGACAAGTTCGAGTGGACTCCAGAAGCTGATGCAGCGTTTGCCGAGCTCAAAACTCTGCTCTCCACCCAGCCGGTGCTTGCTCCTCCAATCAGCAAAGAGCCTCTGTTTCTCTATATCGCAGCCACAGGACAAGTCGTCAGTACTGTGCTAACGGTCGAGCGGGCAGAAGAAGGAAAAGCTCTCAAAGTTCAGCGCCCAGTGTATTATTTGTCTGAAGTCTTGACTCCATCCAAGCAGAGATATCCTCATTATCAGAAGCTTGTGTATGGAATATACATGACCACAAAGAAGGTTGCTCATTATTTCTCTGATCATTCCATCACAGTCGTCAGCGACGCTCCACTATCAGAGATTTTGCACAACAGAGATGCAACTGGTCGAGTGGCCAAATGGGCGATTGAACTTCTTCCCCTTGATATCAAGTTTGAGGCAAAGAAAGCCATTAAGTCCCAGGCAATAGCAGATTTCCTTGCCGAGTGGATTGAACAGCAGCAGCCGACTGAAGTTCACTCGGAGCATTGGACCATGTTTTTTGATGGCTCTAAGATGTTGAATGGTTCCGGTGCTGGGGTTGTCCTGGTTTCCCCCAGAGGAGATAAGCTCAGATATGTGCTCCAGATTCACTTTGATTCCTCCAACAATGAGGCAGAATATGAGGCCCTCTTATATGGGTTGCGCATGGCCATTTCACTCGGCGTCCGTCGCCTGATGGTCTATGGCGACTCAGATTTAGTGGTCAATCAGGTGATGAAAGAGTGGGACATGAGAAGCCCAGCCATGACTGGATACTGCAGTGCAGTGAGGAAGCTGGAAAAGAAGTTCGAGGGGTTGGAGCTCCATCATATACCCCGACTGAAAAATCAAGCAGCTGATGATCTAGCAAAGATAGGTTCCAAGAGAGAAGCCATTCCGAGTGGTGTGTTCTTGGAGCATATACACACTCCGTCAGTCAAAGAAGATCCTTTCACCGAAGAAACTCCACAGCCCAAGAGTGCCACAGAGCCGACTGAAGTTGAAGTCCCAGCGGTGGTCGACTTGATCATGGAGGTTTTGGTGGTCATTCCCGACTGGACAGTTCCGTATGTCGCATATATCCTGAGAAAAGAGCTTCCGGAGGATGAGGAAGAGGCTCGACAAATCGTCCGTCGATCTAAGGCCTTTACCGTAATCAAAGGACAATTATACAGAGAAAGCGCGACTGGAGTCGGTCAGAAGTGCATAACACCGGAAGAAGGTCGACTCATCCTCAATGATATTCACTCGGGGACCTGTGGTCATCATGCGTCCTCTCGGACCATCATGTGTCAGCTCTTAAGACCATCCCACTCGTCTGGCCTTTCGCGGTATGGGGACTGGACATGGTCGGTCCTTTGAGAACAGGACGAAGTGGTTTCACGCATGTACTGGTGGCAATCGACAAGTTCACCAAGTGGATCGAGGCTAAACCAATCAAGAGCCTTGACACCGGTACTGCTGTTAGCTTCATCAGGGAACTAATATTCAAATATGGAGTTCCGCACAGCATCATTACGGATAATGGGTCGAACTTTGACTCAGAGGAATTCAGAGATTTCTGCAACTCCCAAGGCACACGGGTCGATTACGCTTCAGTCGCCCATCCGCAGTCGAATGGACAAGCAGAGCGAGCTAATGGACTGATTCTTAAGGGATTGAAACCTCGACTGATGCGTGATCTCAAACACGCGGCTGGAGCCTGGGTAGACGAACTTCCCTTAGTGCTTTGGGGGCTGCGGACCACACCTAATCGGTTGACCGGAAGAACTCCATTCTTCTTGGTCTACGGAGCTGAAGCAGTCTTGCCGAGTGATCTTCTCCACAATGCTCCTCGAGTTGAAATTTACAACGAAGCAGAGGCTGAACAGGCGCGGCAGGATGCAGTCGACCTTTTAGAAGAAGAAAGGGAGATGGCTTTGATCCGCTCGACCATCTACCAACAAGATTTGCGTCGTTTCCACGCCAGAAATGTGAGAGGTCGAGCCTTCCAGGAAGGGGATTTAGTTCTCCGAGTGGATCAGCACAAACCACACAAGCTTGCTCCTTCTTGGGAAGGCCCCTTCATCGTCACCAAGGTTCTCCACAACGGGGCGTACCGTCTTTACAACGTCGAGCATAATATCGACGAGCCCCGAGCTTGGAACGCGGAACTACTCCGCCCGTTTTACACTTAAGTTTTATCACTCAGATGAGTTGCAATAAAGTACTTCTGTAGTTCATGGACCTCAAAATAATAGTGTCATAGTTCCTCCATAATATCTGTCACTTTTTATTTTTGTCCAATAAAATTTCCCTCAGTGGGTGACTTAGCTGCGAATCCGTTTCGCCTAAGTTTGTAAAAATCCTACCGAGTGGTGAGCCAGACTCCCACTCGGAGGCTTAGCTGCGAATCCGTTTCGCCTAAGTTATCAAAATCCTACCGAGTGGTAAGCCAGCCTTCCACTCGGAGGCTTAGCTGCAGCCCTGTGCTCGCCTAAGTTATCAAAATCCTACCGAGTGAAGAGCAACCCTCTCACTCGGGGGCTTAGCTGCAGTCCAAGCACTCGCCTAAGTTATAAAAATCCTACCGAGTGGAGAGCAACCTTCTCACTCGGAGGCTTAGCTGCAGTCGAAGCACTCGCCTAAGTTATCAAAATCCTACCGAGTGTAGAGCAACCCTCTCACTCGGGGGCTTAGCTGCAGTCGAAGCACTCGCCTAAGTTATAAAAATCCTACCGAGTGAAGAGCAACCCTCTCACTCGGAGGCTT
>NC_041385.1:310769491-310772831 GCF_002162155.2 Triticum dicoccoides | reverse complement strand
GGCTTAGCTGCAGTCGAAGCACTCGCCTAAGTTATCAAAATCCTACCGAGTGTAGAGCAACCCTCTCACTCGGAGGCTTAGCTGCAGTCAAAGCACTCGCCTAAGTTATCAAAATCCTACCGAGTGTAGAGCAACCCTCTCACTCGGGGGCTTAGCTGCAGTCCAAGCAGTCGCCTAAGTTATCAAAATCCTACCGAGTGAAGAGCAACCCTCTCACTCGGAGGCTTAGCTGCAGTCGAAGCACTCGCCTAAGTTATCAAAATCCTACCGAGTGTAGAGCAACCCTCTCACTCGGAGGCTTAGCTGCAGTCGAAGCACTCGCCTAAGTTATCAAAATCCTACCGAGTGTAGAGCAACCCTCTCACTCGGGGGCTTAGCTGCAGCCCAGTGCTCGCCTAAGTGGACTGAAGAATATGTCGATTGCAGTAAAGGCGCCTTGCTTTGAACCTGCAAAAGACATTTCGAGCCAAAGGCAATCATATTCAAGCACCAAATTCAAGTTTGAATCGATATCTAAAGGAACCGAGAGTGCTCAGGCGTTAAGCCTGTTAAGGTTTATCGATTACAATTCCACTCGGCATACCGAGGCAAATTTAAAGCGTCGAGCCAGAAGAAGTTTTTTACCCCTCCTGTGGAGGGCTGGAAGGAGCAACAAATTCATCAAGGTCAATTCCGTCGGCGATCCGAGTGGCAGCTGCAAGGAAAGTTTCCATAAAGGACCTGAAGTCGTGTTTCTTGGTATTGGCCACCCGAAGGGCCGCCAGCTTCTCTTCTCGCGCATCTTTACAGTGGACTCGGGCCAGACACAAAGCAACATCTGCACCACACCGAGCCGAGGACTTCTTCCATTCTTGCATTCGACCAGGGATCGTGTTTAACCGGGCCATCAGCGACTCAAGGTCATTCTGAAGTGTCTCCTCAGGCCAAAGCATCGAGTCGATGCGAGATGTGGCGGCCTTCAGCCTTGCGAGATAGTCCACGACAGCTGCGACACGAGACTCCAGTCGGAAAACATCCATGGCAACTTCGTCGTTCACCGGAGAATTGACAGGGTCAAGGTTTGGCTCCAGCCGGCTAGCTTCTTCTTCAAAGTTTTGACAGAATTCTACAAGGATGATCACTAAGTCAAGGGGATGGTCGAATGGAAAAACCACAATTGGAAATTTTTGCCAAGCATAGAGGTTTACCTTCAAGCATAAGAAACAGCTTCTTGGCTAGACTACTCAGGAAGGCCTCTAGATCAGTCTTCTTCCCAGTCAATTTGCTGACTTGGTCGGTCAGGGCAGCTTTGTCAGTTTTTAGTCGACTGATCTCCTTGTTGGCGATCCCAAGAGAAGCTTTCAGATTGGTATTGTCTTGTTCAAGCTTGGTGACTGAAGCCAACTTCTCGTCAGCAAGCTTGATCTTCTCAGCTAGTTCAAGGTCTTTCTTCTGTTGGGCCTCCCTTACCTTACCTGCAAGTTACAGCAAGATCAGATTTTGAAACAAGCAAGGGGAAAGCAGTCGTCAGGGTCTCACCAAACATACCTTCGGTCTCCTCCTTTGCCTTTGTCAGCTTCTCCTGAACCAGCTTCAGGCTCAGCTCGAGTTGAGTATGCTTGTGTTCCAGCTCAGAGTAGCGAGTCACAAGATCACAAGAGTTCTGCGAAGAACCAATCGACTAAATGTCAAATATAATTCACTTCCGAGTGAAAAACGAAAAAACACACGTTTCTAAGACTACAGCCGAATACAAGCATTCGACCGTAGTCTCGGGGACTACACCCAGTGGGTGCACTCAGCGTGCCCCCACTAATCCTGTTGAAGACAAAGTCGACCAGTCGACCTCAAAAAAAAAGAGATGCATTCTCTAAGACTGTTATCAACTGCAAGCAGTCGACCACAGTCTCGAGGACTACACCCAGTGGGTGCACTCAGCGTGCCCCCACCGGTTTGTGAAATCCAGTCGACATAGTCGACTGACAGAAAAATTGACATCATAAAGCCTAAGGCCGACTGCCAGCAGTCGACCTTAGCCTTGGGGACTACACCCAGCGGGTGCACTCAGCGTGCCCCCGCTAACACGGAGTTTATTCGACACACCCAGTGGGTGACTACTATAAATTCCGGAAAAGAAAAGTTTTTGGCGGCATATCCAACAGAACAAACAGCGGTCGACTGACCTGGACATTGCTTTGGAGGGCAGAACTGGCGTCATAAGCCGCCTGGCTCGCATCCCGGATGGTCTTCAGCTGCTCCATCATGATTCCCGCCTGGCGTATCGCCTCCTTCGCTGCGCCAGCTTGGTACTCTGGGACGTGGTGCGTCGTGAAGAGGGAGGGCTGCTGAGCACTCGTCAATGGATCTGCGAAGGACACCGTGTGTCGAGCGATGTTCTCTTCCTCCACAGTCAGAATCTCAGGCGCCGTCACATCCTGAGGCACCTTACTGGCGGACGTTTTCCGACTCCTCCTGCGCTTCAGCGGCTCTTCATCCTCATCATCATCAGGGAGATTGATAACAGTATTGGGTGGAGCTACGGAGAAAAATCAGGATCAGAAATCGCGAGTCAGTCGACTAAGAACGGCGTTAAGAATACAGTACCTGGGTTCGAAGTTGCTGCGTCCTCCATCTCGTGGTCGTCAGCCCGGGCCGAAGTTTCAGAAGTGGCAGCACTGCAACTCCGAAGGATCAGTCGACTAACTTCAGCGTCGACCAGAGACAAAGTTCACATAGAATAAGAAAATATGAGCAGCACGGTTACCCTGATATGGTGGGGATGGACACCTTCATCTTCGGCAAGAGCTTGATCGGCTTCGACGAGGCCGCCCTGGGCTGCTTCGGCGCCTTTTCAGTCGGCACCGGAGAGGTGGTCCGAGGGCGCTTGGTCGACTGAGTGGCGGTCGCAACCCCCTTACCACGTTCGGTCGAAGGGTCGTGGACAAGCTTCGACCGCCTTTCTGAGCGCGGTGGTACGACCTCCTCCTCCTCTTCTTCCTCGTCCTCGACGTCATCTTCATCACCGTCATCATCATCATCGTCGTCATCATCCTCTGCAACATCCGAGTCCCATTCCTCCTCTTCCTGGCTCTCGCCCCCGCTCGCCTCGCCCTCCTCAGTCGAAGCTTGTGCCCCATTGGGCATCGAGTACAGCTCGGTGAGGGCCTAGCAGATGTCCAGACAAGGATCAGTCGACCAGTCGGCAGGGTAAACAGAAATGAATGCGACAAGGGCGCAGTGGAGAGCAGGGCAAGTGTACCTTGTTTGGGTCGCTGTTGTGGTCGAGTGGAGGAATCCTTCTGGCTCCGCGTGGGTTATCCTTGTTTCCGGTAACGGCTACCATCCATCTTTCCAGAGTGAC
>NC_041385.1:310640906-310769462 GCF_002162155.2 Triticum dicoccoides | reverse complement strand
TCGTCGACTGCTTCTGGATGGACTCTAGTCTCGTCTTCGGTCCCACGGTACAACCACATGCAGTGGCTCCGGAACTGAAGGGGCTGGATGCGACGCCTGAGGAAAACCTCCAGGAGGTCCATGCCCGTCACTCCCTCCCGAACCAACTGCACCACGCGCTCCATCAACATCTTCACGTCAGCTTTCTCCTCCGGAATCAGCTTCAGAGGGGAGGGCTTGTTCACTCGGTCCATGGTAAACGGAGGGAGTCCACTCGACTGCCCTGGCGTCGACTGGACCTGGCAGTAGAACCAAGTCGACTGCCAGCCTCTGATGGACTCGGGAAAGGTCATGGGTGGGAAGGTGCTCTTATTCCTCACCTGAATCCCCAGACCCCCACACATTTGGACGACTCGGGGTCTCTCATCACCTGGGCTCGCCTTCTTCACGGTATGAGATCGACACGTGAATATATGCTTGAACAAACCCCAGTGCGGTCGACAGCCCAGGAAACCCTCACACATGGACACGAACGCGGCAAGATAGGCAATAGAGTTTGGGGTAAAGTGGTGGAGCTGCGCCCCAAAGAAATTCGAGAAGCCACGGAAGAAAACACTCGGCGGCAAGGAAAATCCACGATCAACATGGGTGGCCAAGAGCACACACTCACCCTCTTCTGGCTGGGCTGCCACTCCTTCCCTGGAAGCCTCGCAGCTCCATGAGGAATCAAGCCCTCATTGGCCATGTCGAGGAGGTCACTCTCGGTGATGGTCGACTGGATCCAGTCTCCTTGGACCCAGCCCTTCGGTAGGCGGGATCTGGACGAGGACCCTCCGCGGCTGGTGGATCTCCCCTTTGCCTTCTCCGACGCCGACGCCTTCTTCGCACGCTCCAGCGCTGCCGTCTTCTCCTTAGCCATGGTTTCTGGCGAGATGCGCGAAGGGAAGTGGTGCGGGGGCGAGAGCGAGCACGTTGGGCGGGGAAGAAGGAAGCAGAGAGAGAGAGAGAATGACTGAGGCGCAGTACAGAAATCCTCGCCGGGCGCATTTATAAGGTCCCTTCCGAGTGGATGACAGGTGGGCCCGGTCGATCTAATCATATCAGGAACAGTTATGCAGACGGGATACGTGGCGAAAAAGGCGGCGCGGAGATCGAGGCGTCTATGTCCCGTCCCATCCGAACGCCGCGGGCCATACCGCTTCGCGCGCGTCCCCAAATTTCGCATCCCGCAGAATCCGCGAACGGCAGATCAGTCTGTCAGACACGGGGTTTCCGGCGATCCGTCGCTCGGATATCGTCGAAGCCCGAAATATCACTCGACGCAAGAATAGAATGGATCGAGTCGACTGAAGACAAGTCGTTCACTGTCGACGAAGAGATTCTTTGGTCCAAGACAACGCACGACCAGGGCACAAAGGTTAATCGGAAACGACGTCAACTCCTTCCTCACTCGAAGCCTCAATCCATTCGGGGGCTAATGATGGGGTTATGTACCTAGGGTAGGGTCATGGACCTGATCTAAGTACCTTACCCAAGGACACCCTTAGAAGAGGCCGCCTTCTAGTCGACCAACGAGGGACACACTCGACTGACTTGAAGGACTCGACCACGAAGACCCACTCGACCACCAGAAGGTCAAGAGGCACTCTGCACTGCAACGGCCTGTAATCAAGTAGACTTTATGATAGTAAAGGCACTTTATGTGGGGCGTTACCAGTAACGCCCCAGACTTAACTCACATTAAACCCTCTCCTACGTGGGCTGGCTGGGGTCCTGCGCACTCTATATAAGCCACCCCCCTCCACAGGCAGTAGGGTTCGGCACCTTGCAATTCATATACTCATAATCCACTCGACCGCCTCCGGGCTCCGAGACGTAGGGCTGTTACTTCCTCCGAGAAGGGCCTGAACTCGTACATCCTTTGTGCTTACAACCTCTCCATAGCTAAGACCTTGCCTCTCCATACCTACCCCCCACTCTACTGTCAGGCTTAGAACCACGACAACGATCTTGTCCATGGGTTTCCATGGCAGAGGCTCACCATCATAAGAGGTCCTGCAACTCGTAGCCAAACTCATACCTTTAAACCTTGCGTCATATTCAAAGACTTGGTTTTGGAGGTCATAGATCTGGCTCTGCAGGAAGTTGGTTTGCTCGTTGAAGGTGAAGACAATGTCCTTCATGGCCTTGCCATCCACCTTGAGATCAAGGGTGTAGTCTACGATCATGAGGTGATTGGCATTGAGTCCATGTTCTACCATCCCCTTGCACCAGAAGACTTCCAGCTCCATAGCTTCAAGCCTAGCCTCCATAGAGCCAGTCCCCTTCGGTCCTTACACATCGCATATGTGGAGCACCCCCTCATGCATCTGGATAGCTTGAGGGTGCTACATCACCTCCCGCAAATATGGGTTGATGACGTTCTCGTAGAACTTGTCCTTGGAGGAGCTTGAAGCGGCCATGGTGGATTAGATCTGTCAGAAAACAGCAAGAAAAAGAAAACACAAGATTTCTCCATGATACGGAGGTCAATAGGTTCGGGGGCTATATAAAGATTTTTTATCTTGGGAATCAAGCAAATGAGAAAAAAGGAGTCCAGAAGGTACCCGACGTGGGCACAACCCACCTGGGCGTGCCTGGCTTGCCAGACACGCCCTGGTGTACTATGCCCACCAGTGGTGCCTTCTAGGTTGTTTCTTATTTTCCTAATTTTTTAAATATTCCAAAATGGACAGAAAATATTTTTGCCGATTTTCCGGAGTTCGTTTTCTTACCGTATCATGTACCTCCTCTTGTTCACGATTCTGGAGTGTTCCGGAAGGTTTCTTTTATGTGTTCTTCTAGTGTCATAGTTTGGATAATATTGCTTTCAACATTAATGGGCATACCTGAGATATAATGTTTTGTTCGTTGCCCATTAACAACCTTCGGGTTAGTACCTTCGGCATTATTTATTTTGATAGCTCCAGATTGATAAACCTCCTCGATAACATAGGGTCCTTCCCATTTTGAGAGGAGTTTTCCTACAAAGAATCTGAAACAAGAGTTGTACAAAAGTACATATTCTCCAACCATGAACTCACTCTTTTGGATTCTTTTATCATGCCATCTTTTAACTTTTTCTTTAAATAACTTGGCATTTTCATAAGCTTGGGTTATCCATTCATCTAATGAGCTAATATCCAATAACCTCTTCTCACCAGCAAGTTTGAAATCATAGTTGAGTTCTTTAATTTCCCAATATGCTTTATGTTCTAACTCAAGAGGCAAATGGCAAGCTTTTCCAAAACATTTTATAAGGAGACATACCCATAGGATTTTTATATGTTGTTCTATAAGCCCAAAGTGCATCATCTAGCTTCTTAGACCAATTATTTTTGGACCTATTGACAGTCTTTTGTAGAATTAATTTTATTACTCTATTGTTAAGTTCAACCTGACCACTAGACTGAGGATGATAGGGTGATGCAATTCTATGGTTAACATCATACTTGGCAAGCATTTTACGGAAAACACCATGAATAAAGTGTGAACCACCATCAGTCATTAAATATCTAGGGACTCCAAACCTTGGGAAAATAATTTCCTTAAGCATTTAATAGAGGTGTTGTGATCAGCACTACTAGTTCGAATAGCTTTTACCCACTTAGTAACATAATCAACAGCAACCAAAATATGAGTACACCCATTAGAGGAAGGAAAAGGCCCCATGAAATCAAATCGCCAAACATCAAATGGTTCAACAGCAAGTCAATAATTGATAGGCATTTCTTGACGCTTACCGATATTACCTATTATTTGACATTCATCACAATATAAGGCGAATTTACGAGCATCCTTGAAGAGAGTAGGCCAATAAAACCTAGATTGCAATACCTTGTGAGCAGTTCTGTCTCCCGCATGAAGTCCTCCATAAGCTTCGGAGTGACATTTCCATAGGATTTGTCCCCGTTCATGCTCAGCTACACAACATCTAATAATACCATCTAATCCTTCTTTATAAAGATGTGGGTCATCCCAAAAGTAATCTCTTAAATTGTAGAAGAATTTTTTTCTTTTGTTGGTATGTAAAGATAGGGGGATGTATTTAGCAACAATATAATTAGCATAGTTAGCATACCAAGGTGTACTATTAGAAACATTTATTGCAGCCAACTTCTCATCAGGAAAACTATCATTAATAGATCGTGGGTCATCAAGAGTATTTTCAAGCCTAGATAAGTTATCAGCCACGGAGTTCTCATCTCCTTTTCTATCAGTGATATGCAAATCAAATTCTTGTAGCAAGAGAACCCATTGAATAAGACTAGGTTTGGCATCTTTCTTTTCCATAAGATATTTTATAGTAGCATGATTGGTGTGAACAATTACTTTTGAATCTACAATATAGGATCTAAATTTATCACAAGCAAACACAACAGCTAAATATTCCTTTTCAGTAGTAGCATAATTTCGTTGTGCACTGTCTAGAGTTTTACTAGCATAATGAGTAACGTTCAGCTTCTTATCAATTTTTTGTCCTAGAACAGCACCAACATCATAAGCACTAGCATCACACATAATTTCAAAAGGCAAGTTCCAATCAGGTGGTTGAACAATAGGTGCAGAAATTAAGGCTTTCTTGAGCGTTTCAAAGGCTTCTAAACAATCATCATCAAAAACAAAAGGAATATCTTTTCGCAAAAGATTCGTAAGAGGCCTAGAAATTTTAGAAAAGTCTTTGATAAATCTCCTATAGAAACCAGCATGACCTAGGAAACTACGAATACCTTTCATATCTTTAGGACATGACATTTTCTCAATTGCATCAACCTTAGCTTTGTCCACCTCAATACCTCTTTCAGAAGTTTTATGGCCCAAAACAATACCTTCATTAACCATAAAGTGGCACTTCTTCCAATTCAAGACAATATTTTTTTGCTCACATCTCTAAAAAACTCAATCAAGATTGCTCAAACAATCATCAAAAGGCTTCCCGTAAACAGAAAAGTCATCGATGAAAACCTCAACAATCTTTTCATAAAATTCAGAGAATATAGCAGTTATACATCTTTAAAAGGTAGCAGGTGCATTGCATAAACCAAAAGGAATATGTCTATAAGCATATGTTCCAAAAGGACAAGTAAAAGTGGTCTTTTCTTGATCAGGTTGAGAAATAGGTATTTGCGAAAAACTAGAATATCCATCAACGAAGCAAAAATGTGTGTGCTTATATAATGTTTCTAGCATTTGATCAATGAAAGGCAGCGGGTAATGATCTTTTCTAGTTGCTTTGTTTAATTTTCTAAAGTCAATTACCATTCTATAGCCTATAACAATTCTTTGTGGAATAAGTTCATTCTTATCATTAGGAACAACAGTAATACCTCCTTTCTTAAGGACACAATGGACATGACTTACCCATCTACTATCAACTATAAGATAGATTATACCTGCTTCCAGAAGTTTTAATATTTCCATCCTTACCACTTCTTTCATCTTCGGATTCAACTGATGTTGGTGATCAACAATGAGTTTAGCATCAAGTTCCGTATTAATCTTGTGCTGACATAGAGTGGGACTGATGCCCTTAAGATCATCAAGAGTACATCCAATAGCAGCTCGGTGCTTCCTTAGAACTTTCAATAATCTTTCTTCCTCATGTTCTGACTCTTTACCTTCATCGAGTTCCCAATCTTCAGAGTTGCGTTTAATTCTTTCCAAAAGATCCCACCAGAATTCAATAGTCTTCTTCATAGAGGAACCAATACAAGAAGTATCAAGCATGGATCGATCATTATGAGAAAACAGAGCATAAAAATTCTGAATAATAATTAATTGCGAGAGCTCATGATTGTGGCATGAATATAACATTGGCTTAAGCCTCCTCCAAGATAGAGCGATATTTTCTCCTTCACAAGGCCACAAAATATATATATAATTCCGATCACGATGAACTAGATGCATATGATTTTTTTTTGATGAAATTCCAGTTTTAATCAATTCCAATTCCAAAATTCAATATCATCACATAGCCTATACCATGCCAATACTTTTCCCTCCAAAGATAAAGGGAAAACCTTCCTCTTAGCTTCATCTTCGGGTAAACTTGCAAGCTTAAATAATCCACAAATTTCATCCACATATATCAAGTGCATATCAGGATGTCCGGTTCCATCTCCTGCATAAGGATTTGCTAGCAGTTGTTCTATCATGCCCGAAGGAATTTCACATAAAATATTTTCAATAAGTGTAGTAGGTTGAGGGGTAACTAACTGTAGTTCTGGTCGAGGTGAATATACCCCAAACAAAACCCTCAAAGGATTGTTCTCCATAGTAACAAGTGACAATAAATTTCAGCATGTAGTAATAATTTTTCCTTACTGATTTCCACTTACCAAGAGCACTTCACTCCCCGGCAACGGCGCCAGAAAAGAGCCTTGATGACCCACAAGTATAGGATCAATCATAGTCCTTTCGATAAGTAAGAGTGTCGAACCCAACGAGGAGTAGATGGACAAGGTAAAAAAAACGAGGAGCAGAAGGAAATCACAAGCGGTTTTCAACAAGGTAATGTCTGCAAGCACTGAAATTATAAGTAACTAGTAGTTTGATAGCAAATAATTTGTAACTAGCTAGTAATGGTAATGGTAACAAAAGTGCAGCAAGTATCCCAATCTTTTTGAGGCAAAGGACAGGCCAAAATGGTCTCTTATGGTAAGCAAAGTGCTCTTGAGGGTACACGGGAATATCATCTAGTCAATTTCATCATGTTGGTTTGATTTGTGTCCGCTACTTTGATAATTTGATATGTGGGCGGACTGGTTCTTATGTGTTGTTCTTACTTGAACAAACCTCCTACTTATATTTAACCCCCTCGCAAGCATCCGCAACTACGGGAAACATATTAAGAATAAATTCTGACCATAACATTAAACTTTTGGATGCAAATCAGTCCCTTACGGAATAGCGCATAAACTAGGGTTTAAGCTTCTGTCACTCTTGCAACCCATCATCTAATAACTACTACACAATGCATTCCCTTAGGCCCAAATATGGTGAAGTGTCATGTAGTCGACGTTCACATGACACCACTAAGGGAATCACAACATACATACCATCAAAATATCGAACACATATAAAATTCACATGATTACTTGCAACAAGATTTCTCCCGTGACCTCAAGAACAAAAGTAACTACTCACCAATGATAATCATGCTCAAGATCAGATGGGTATTAAATAGCATAATTGATCTGAACATATAATCTTCCACCAAATAAACCATATAGTAATCAACTACAAGATGTAATCAACACTACAAGTAACCCACAAGCACCAATCTATAGTTCGTGTAGAAAGATTGAACACAAGAGATGAACTAGGGTTTGAGAGGAGATGGTGTTGTTGAAGATGTTGATGGAGATTGCCCTCCCCAAGATGGGAGATTTGTTGGTGATGATAACGACGATGATTTCCCCCTCCGGGAGGGAAGTTCCCCCGACGGAATCGCTCCACCGGAGGGCAAAAGTGCTCTTGCCCAAGTTCCACCTCAAGATGGCGGTGCTTCATCCCGAAAGTCATCTCCTTACTTTTTTCTAGGTCAAAATGACTTAAATACCAGAAGAGGGGCACCGGAGGTGGGCTGGGCTGAGCACAACCCACCAGGGCATGCATGGGGGCCCTAGCGCACCCTGGTGTCTTGTGCTCACCAAGTGGCCCCCTCCGGTAGTTATTTGCTCCATTATTTCTTATTTATTCCATAAAAATTCCTCGTGAAGTTTCTGGTCATTTGGAGTTGTGCAGAATAGGTGGCCTGACGTAGCTTTTTCAGGTTCAGATTTCCAGCTGCCGGAATTCTCCCTCTTCGTGTGAACCTTGCATATTATGAGAGAAAAATCATTAGAATTACTTCAAAAAGCATTATTATGTATGAAAACAATATAAATAACAGTTGGTAAACATGATGCAAAATGGACGTATCAACTATAAATAACAAATTGAACATTTTAAGAGGAAGCTAAATATAACTGCAACAGCATAGCGACAGTGTTTGGATGACAACAAATTGATAATTGCAGGTGTGTACATGCACAAATTTAGTAACATAGAACTAATAGCACTAAAGCCGTCCACTATGTATGCCAAAGCCGGTGTAAAGAAAACTATTGCTACATCTTGCACCGATGCCCTGCACTGGCGAGCCGATGCAGCGAAAAAAATCAAGGACCCGGACTCCGTAGCACCTAATTGCTCCGATGCCCAGTTCCTTCATGCCATAAAGATTTAGTATTTTACTGCTTGACTTCTCTGATGTGTGGACCAAAGTTGGCTGCACAAACTGCTGAAGCGGTGCCAAATAATTTTCTAATGGCACAACTGATGAGATGGCAACATTTTTAGATACTAGGTGCAAACTGTGACACTGTCTTAGGATGCATTTTATTGAAGGTGTGGTATGAATGGGTTGGGACCGTGACAGTGCCTAAATCACATCTAACAAATTATTTGTACCAACGAAAGAGGGTCTAACCTTCTCTGCACATGCCAGAAACTTTGTCCCACTGTCCACAGATTCAAACACAACTAGCTTCACGCATGGAGATTGATGGTGACAACGAGCGGACAAATCTTCAGCCACCCTTCTCTATTCGTTGCAACTGATGGTCCTAGGGAACTACAAGAGGAAGAAATGACTCAAATCGACCACCGGGTATAAATCCTTCATTCCAAGACATGGCCCGAAAGAGAGAAGAGAGGCATACCCGGGTGCTAAAGTAGTCGTCATCGGAGGAGGATCCGCTGGAGAGGTCTTTGAAGAAGACCATGGCGACCCCGGCGATAGGACGCGAGACGGCGAGAGCAAGGAAGCAAGCGAGGAAGCGGCTATATCTTAGTAAGGAAGGATGGAGGAAACATGAAAAATGTGACTTGTGGTCGGGGAGAAAAGGGGGTGGGGTAGATATTTCGGCCGTAGGCCAAAAATATCAAAATGTGGAGGGAAACTTTGCGTGCGGCGCCATCAGACACCATTCTCTTTGAACGATTCTGTGCATCGCAAACGATTCTTCTGCTTTACGCGCATGGGCTGAGTTTGAAAATTCAAATTTGGTGGAAATTTCCCCGGGTGCGTCATTGCATAATTTAACACCGCTTGCTAATTTGGGCACACAAAAGAGCGTACAACACAAAGACCACACTTACGGAATCGGGCAATTTTAGTAATTAGATAGAGCCAGTTGACTTAAGCCTTGCTCTAACAAAAGACCAGCATTAAAATCAAAGCCTAAGGATGCATAATTTTAACAAATCCGTCGCCGCTCCGGCCTATGCGTCGCCGGTTTTAGGTGAGACGTCGATGACTTGTCCTGGGGACATGCCGCCGTTGGTGGACTCTGCGTCCCCCTGCTGAGTTCGACTACATCCTCGTCCTCGACTCTGCCCTCAAGGTTGTAGTAATCGTAGTAGTGGCTGCGCTAGAGCTCGCATTGGTACTCCACCGCCGATTCCTCGATGGACAGACTCTTCTCTACCTCGGCATCGGCCACGCGCAACTCCTCCTCCCGGCGCTCCTCGATCTCCGCCGCCTCCTGCATCTCCAGCTCCCGCTCGGCAATCTCATAAGGAAACAGGTGCTCCATGGCCATCATGGCCTTTTTGAAAATGGGTTGCATGCTAGATTCCGAGGTGGCCTGGAATATCTTGGCGTGTGTGTCCTCGATCTTGGCATGGATGACCTCGACCTGGGCTAGGGCGACATTGGTGGCACGAACGGCAGCTCGAGCGCTCTCGGCGTTTGCATCCATCTCGGCTGCTTCAGCTGCCCTGTCGGCTGCCGCAGACGCCCTCTCGGCGGATGCGGGCGCGCTCAATGCGGATGTGGCAGCACGCTCAGCATAGGCGGCGGCACTTAGGGAGGACGCGGCCATCGTATGAACCTTCACGAAGCGTTTCCATGGTATCATCTTTGCAAGAAGGGGGTGCAGGAATGGGGATCAAGATTCATGGATTCGGGGGTTGCCAGCACTGGAGCAGACGAGCTGGCAAAGCTTAAGAAGGAAGATTTAAATAGACCCAGAAATTTTCATTGCAAAAGGTTCCTACAAAAAATTGTGTGTGATGTTGTGGATATTTTTTATTAGCTGTCAAAGACGAATTTGGAGTAAGGTGGCAACAAATGGTGTTTTAAATGTACGAGAAAATTTGTAGTACTAATACAACTGTCATGTCAAATTTTGAAAAATTTCAGGGGTTATTTGACCTTTTAAGACATTTAAGTGATTTTCTAGCCATTTAATGACCGTAATTCAAATTTGAAGTACATGTACATGGAACAGCTAACCATAATGGTTTGAAAAGTCAAATTTTGTGTACTTGAGTGCATTAATTCCATGTACAATAAATTGGAAGGAATTTTCAAACATATTGCTGTAACGGTTATGACACAATTAAGCATGGAGTGCCCTGGCATTTAAATTCCAAAAAACTAAAAAAGGATCAGAAACACATGAAACCTTGCTTGATGTAATGTCATGCCACCAAGATGATGTGGTAAAAAAATTGGCATTTTTGATGAAAGTTTGGATACACACCCCTCACAAACCGAAGCAACTCACTAGAAGGCTCGTGGTTCCGAGAGGGAACAATGCATGTTTGATGACGAACGGGAGATAGCTTCCCCTTACGGCTTTCAAATTTTTTCTACATTTAACATGCATTAATACAACTGTCATGTGAAAATTCGGAAAATTTCAGGGGTCATTTGACCTTTTGAAGACATTTAAGTGATTTTATAGCCATTTAATGACCGTAATTCGAATTTGAACTACATGTACATGCAACAACTAACCATAAGGGTTTGAAAAATGATATTTGTGTACTTCTGTGCGAGTTAAATCCATGTGCAGTAAATTAGAAGGAATTTTAAAACAAATTGTCTCACGGCATAGACACATGCACGTAGTGCCATGGCATTTTAATTCCAAAAAATTAAAAAATGATCAGAGAAACATGAGACCTTGCTTGATGTAATGTCATGCCACCAAGATGATGTGGTAAAAAATTGGCCTATTTGTCAAAAGTTTAGACACGCACCCCTCACAAACCGCAGCAACTCACTAGAACGCTCGGGGTTCCGAGAGGGAACAATGCATGTTTGGTGACGAACGGGATATAGCTTCCTCTTACAGCCTTCAAATTTTCTTCTACATTTAACATGCACTAATAGAACTGTCATGTGAAAATTTGGAAAATTTCAGGGGTCATTTGACCTTTTAAAGACACTTAAGTGATTTGCTAGCCATTTAATGACCGTAATTCAAATTTGAACTACATGTACATGCAAAGGCTAACCATAACGGTTTGCAAAATCATATTTATGTACTTGTGTGCAAGTTAATTCCATGTGCAGTAAATTAGAAGGAATTTCCAAACATATTGGCACTACTAGGGAAAATCCTATACATTGAAAGTTACTAGTAGCGAGGGTTAAAAACCCTCGCTACTGCTACTTACCAGTAGCGCAGGTTTTTAAACCTCACTACTACTAAGTTGATAGCAGTAGCGTGGGTTTTTAACCCTCGCTACTACTAAGCGGTCTCTACCGTGCCCCAGGGGACATGCCATAGTAGTAGCGTGGGTTTTAAAACCTCGCTACTACTAAGTTTGATAGCAGTAGCGTTGGTTTTTAGCCCTTGCTACTACTAAGTGGTGCCATAGTAGTAGCGAGGGGGTAAAAAACCGCGCTACTACTAAAGGTCCCATTTTCAAACTCTACCCCCCCCTGTGGATCGCCTTTTCAGTTTAAAAAAATTTAAAGAAAATGATGAAAATGTCAAAAAATAAAAGAAAATAAGTTTCCCATGTGATATGTGGTCTAGTTGTTGGGAAAATTTGCAAATATGAATTTCGACTTTATTTGCAAAATCTCTCGAGAATTTGTAAAAATGGGCATAACTTTTGCATACTAACTTGGATGAAAAAGTTTTTTATATGAAAAATCATCTATTCGAAATCTGTTCCAAAGCTTACGAGCTGATTCTCCGGGTTGTTGGATTATGTGACTTAAATTGTCTGCATCCGGAGGTTGGACACAGGTCCCTTGAAAATTGGCCCTGAAAGCATACTCAAGTTCCTCCCAACTTCCAATTTAGTTTTCGGGAAGGCTTTTCAACCAGTGCCGAGCTGGTCCTTTCAACTTGAGGGGCAGGTATTTAATGGCGTGGAGATCATCTCTGCGAGCCATGTGGATATGAAGGATAAAGTCCTCAATCCAGACCCCAAGGATTCTGACCCTCTTTGGCCAATTCTGACCCTTTTCGTGGACTTTTACTCACCGTTTTGGGATCCCGAAGCGATTTCCATAGTTGTTGAACCCCAAGGTGCGCTTACGTGTCGGTCATCGACACTCGCAATTTTGGACGAGTCTGGCCCGTTTCATGGACTATTACTCACTGTTTTGGGGCCCAGGAGTGATTACCACGATTGACAAACCCCGGGGTGCATTTACATGTCGGCCATCAACACTCACAGTTTTGGCCAATTCTGACCCTTTTCGTGGACTATTACTCACTGTTTTGGGGTCCTGAAGCGATTTCCATAGTTGTTGAACCCCAAGGTGCGTTTACGTGTCGGTCATCAACACTCACAGTTTTGGCCAATTCTGACACTTTTCGTGGACTATTACTCACCGTTTTGGGGTCCCGAAGCGATTTCCATAGTATCTGAACCCCAAGGTGCGCTTACGTGTCGGTCATCAACACTCACAGTTTTGGCCAATTCTGGTGCGTTTCACGGACTATTACTCACTGTTTTGGGTTCTCGAGTGATTTCTAGGATTAACGAACCCCGAGGTGCGTTTACGTGTCTGTCATGAACACTCCTAGTTTTGGCCGATTCTGGCCCATTTCATGGAATATTACTCATTATTTTGTGGCCTCGGAGTGATTTCCACGATTAATGAACCCTGTGGTGCGTTTACGTGTCGGTCATCAACACTCACAATTTTGGCCGATTCAGGTCCGTTTCGTGCACTATTACTCAGTGTTTTGGGGTTCCAGAGTGGTTTCTATGATTGACAATCCTCGGGGTGCGTTTACGTGTCGTCGTCATCACTCACAATTTTGGCCACTTCTGACCAGTTTCATGGACTATTACTCACTGTTTTTTGGGTCCCGGACTGATATCCACGATTAACGAACCCCAGGGTGCATTTACGTGTCAGTCATCCACACTCACAATTTTGGCCGATTCAGGTCCGTTTCATGCACTATTACTCACCTTTTTTGGTCCCAGAGAGATTTCCACTATTGACGATCCCTGGGATGCGTTTACGTGTCCGTCGTCAACACTCATAGTTTTGGCCAATTCCGACCCGTTTCGTGGACTATTACTCACCATTTTTGTGTCCCGGAGCGATTTCCATGTCTCACGGCATGGACACATGCATGGAGTGCCATGGCATTTTAATTCCAAAAAATTAAAAAACGATTAGAAAAACATGAAACCTTGCTTGATGTAATGTCATGCCACCAAGATGATGTGGTAAAACAATTAGCCTGTTTGACGAAAGTTTGGACACACTAAAAGGCTCATGGTTCCGAGAGGGAACAACGCATGTTTGATGACGAACGGGAGATAGCTTCCTCTTACGGCCTTCAAATTTTTTCTATGTTTAACATGCACTAATACAATTGTCATGTGAAAATTTCGAAAATTCCAGGGCTCATTTGACCTTTTAAAGACATTTAAGTGAATTCTAGCCATTTAATGACCACAATTCAAATTTAAACTACATGTACATGCAACGGCTAACCATAATAGCTTGAAAAATCATATTTGTGTACTTTTGTGCGAGTTAATTCCATGTGCCGTAAATTAGAAGGAATTTTCAAACATATTGGTCTCACGACATGGACACATGCAAGGAGTGCCATGGCATTTTAATTCCAAAATATTAAAATGATCAGAAAAATATGAAACCTTGCTTGATGAAATATCATGCCTCCAAGATGATGTGGTAAAAAAATTGGCCTGTTTGACGAAAGTTTGGACACACACCCCTCACAAACTGGAGCAACTCACTAGAAGGCTCGTGGTTCCGAGAGGGAACAATGCATGTTTGATGATGAATGGGAGATAGCTTCCTCTTACGGCCTTCAAATCTTTTCTATGTTTAACGTGCACTAATACAACTGTCATGTGAAAATTTGGAAAATTTCAAGGTTCATTTGACCTTTTAAAGACATTTAAGTGATTTTCTAGCCATTTAATGACTGTAACTCAAATTTGAAGTACATCTACAAGCAATAGCTCACCATAACGGTTTGAAAAAACATATTTGTATACTTGTGCGCGAGTTAATTCCATGTGCAGTAAATTAGAAGGAATTTTCAAACATATTGGTCTCACGGCATGGACACATGCATGGAGTGCCATGGCATTTTAATTCCAAATTTTTAAAAAATGATCAGAAAAACATGAAATCTTACTTGATGTATTGTCATGCCACCAAGATGATGTGGTAAAAAAATGGCCTGTTTGACGAAAGTTTGGACACACACCCCTCACAAACCGGAGCAACTCATTAGAAGGTGCATGGTTCCGAGAGGGAACAATGCGTGTTTGACGGCGAACGGGAGATAGCTTCCTCTTACGGCATTCAATTTTTTTCTATGTTTAACGTGCACTAATACAACTATCATGTGAAAATTTGGAAAATTTCAGGGGTCATTTGACCTTTTAAAGACATTTAAGTGATTTTCTAGCCATTTAATGACCATAATTCAAATTTGAACTACATCTACATGCAGCGGCTAACCATAACGGTTTGAAAAATCATATTTTTGTGTTCTTGTGTGCAAGTTAAAAAATCATCAGAAGATGTAAATATATGGTGTTCAAAAAAGAAACTATAAAGATCTGGCAAGACAACCGGCCCCCACACGATTGGCACTCTATTTCGTGCCTCGAGGTTTGGAAGGTGAGTGGTGGGGGTTATTACTCAGACACGATTCTCTATTGGAAACCGTCAGCTATTAAGTTCACACATGGATTTTGCTGCGGGAATCATGTGTAATTCAAACTACAGTACTCGTAAATTCTGGCGACCGGCGTGTGTACTGTTCCCGTCGATCTAGATTCCGGCCGCCAATAAATACTACCTTGCTCATGTTGTCCCGCCTGCATTCTCATCTACATCCTCCCCTCACTTGCCCCCCCTCTCTCTCTATCTCTCTCTCTCTCAAATCTCGGCCATGGCGCCGCCGGTCTGCCCACACGCCGACGAGGAGTCACCGCCCCCCAAGGAAGCTCACTCGAAGAGCAGCGACAAGGGCCCCTACACGCCACCAGACAAGGTTGCGCCGGACCCCCCCCCCCCAACTTTGGACTGGTTTTGGGGCCAGTACAATCTTTGTCTTTGGAAGTCGCTGGCGCCGGCTGAGAAAGCAAGGCAAGTGGCTTTCAAGAAGGGGATGGCGGAGGAGAAAGCCAGGTACCAGGCGGCCTGTGAAGCCCGTGATGCCGCCAGGAAAAAGGAGGTGGTGGAGCTTTGGGGGCGGGCGCGTCGTCATGCGGAGGAGGTGTACAAAGACGGGTACTTCACGAGGAAGGTCAAAGGCGCTAGGCACCTCATAGTTTGGTGGAGGTGGGACAATAAGCTCTAGTGTGCCACCGACGAGGAGCTCTGGTGGGCGTCCAATGAAATGGCAAGATCGTTCGCGCTCGTCCGCCAGCAAGAGGCAGATCGATACGTCAAGCGCTGCGAGGCGGAGGATGCGGAGTACTGCCTCCGTGATGGGAAGACGCCACGCACCAAGGAGCTGTTGGCGAGGGGATGCCAGAATACTGCCCCCAGGAGGGATTATTAGTTCTAGTATTGTTTGTTTTCAATTTTATGCATTGTACCTACTAGTTAAGTATCATCACGTATATGTGATGATATTATATATATCCTGTGATGAACTATTGAACAATATATATAATAAAACGTGTCCATGAGACTATGACTAGCAGCCCTTAAGACGAAGCGTATACGCACACATTGAAACAGCAGCCCTTGCCTACGGTAGCTCTTGGCTCGGCCTGAACTCGTGCATGAGATTATTTTGTTAAGTATCATCACGTATATTATGAACTCCACGTTGAAATAATGAACTAATGAACTCCACGTCGATATTATATATATTCTGTGATGAACTAATGAACAAAATATATTGTGAACTCCAAAATATATTGTTAAGCTATCCACGTCGAAATGACTCAACAAAATAAAATGTGTCCATGAGACTATGACTAGCAGCCCTTGCCTACGGTAGCTCTTGGCTCGGCCTGAACTCGTGTAGGCGTTCGTCCAAGCGATCGACATGCTCGCGGTACATCTCGAGCGCGATCTCGAGCTCCAAGTTGCCTATTTCATCGGAGATCACCAGCTCGAGGATGCGACAGCCATGTTCCTCCACTGCACCAAGGTGGACACCTGGGCCAAGGAGGCGGTCGAGCCTACCGACCAGCATGTTGGCATCGAGCGGGCTGCAGACAAGGCGAACGGCGCGGCAGACATCGGGTGCAAGTACGATGCGGCTGGCCTCTGGTGCAAGTACGGTGCAGAGGGCCTCTGCCCACTCCTAGCGAGGAATGGGGGTATTGACAGGACGTGTACCCAGCTGTGATGCCTTGTCGACATCAGGCAAGCACCGATGGATCCGCTCTTGCTCTGCGGTGCGCCGCGCCTCCCGCTCTACGGTGCTCCAACGGTCTTGCCGTGCGGAAACCCGCAGCCTATCAGCACGGATGCCCTAGCTTGCTCTGCGGCACACCATCGATCATCTTGATCCGTGGCGCTGAAGTGCCATGCGCCAAGGGTCCACTCAACCCTGGAGATGACGTGCATCACGGCGTCATCCATCGCGTTGCCGGGGAGCGCCTCGGCCTCGACAGGCCGTGGTGCCTTCTCGTTTTCCTCGTCAACGAGGTTGATGGCAGAGGCGGCGCTTTTGGTGGGTTGGCATGCTTGGAAAAGGTGGATGTGCTACAGGTTGCACTTGTTGCCTCCGTGCATCGCGCGCCACCTAGGTTTATGCGCAATATCGCTGGGTGGAGAGAAATAGGTAGGAAATGGCGGGAATGGTGGCGTGCTCATAAAACACCATCAATTAATGGAAACTTAGCATATAAGGAACATCGAGCTAGCACAAGAAGAAGATGATGATCAGATGAACACGAACCACACTAGGGATCCTGTCGGTGATGAATTCATCAATCACAAACGGTTGTATACTAGCGAGCGTTTGCCCACAACACACACAGCTTATTCCATCACAAACAGGTCAGATGGATCAACTGTATGCCACGTATCACACATTGTCAAAAACTAATGCCGTAGACCTTCTTTAACATGTGTTAAAAAATAATAAATAAATAAATAACTAGAACCTCGAGGTTAATTTAACTGATAGGATGGATCAAATAGGTCATTTAACTTGACCTCTGTGACCCATCCCATCAGTTATTTTAACATAAAGACAACTTCCCATTCAGTCACCCATCTGATGGCTGCTCCAGCCTGAGCACACTTAACTTGAGAGTCCTCTTAGATGAGCTATTGGTGTTACAACTAGTCGTTGCTGATATAGGATGCCTCTTCACATCCTTATGGCATACCCGGATGACCGCCCATCCCCCAATGGCCAATAGATGTTGTGTAGATAGAGCATATCACCTACGTCTTATTAGAAGCAATCATCTTTGTTATTATCGATCTTCGCACATATTTCTGATTACAGACATGTTTGCCGCGTATCACACACATCTTGTTATATTGAACCATTTCTGTTCTCTTCTCTCAACCCAAACAGTTCATTCGAGTGAACCGCATGCCGTATATCACACACACCTTGATCTGGCTGACCGTTTCTTTCATGTTGCCTAATCACAAACAGTTCATCCGAGTGAATTGTATGCTATATATCGCACACCTTCATCTGGCTGCCCATTTCTTTTGTTCCTCCTCATCGCAAACAGTTAATTGAACTGAATCGTATGTCCTGCATCGCACACGCAACTAAAATCTAAACCGTGTTTGATGCATCCATCATCGCAAATGTTTTGCACCTTTTTTGACGGGTTTTACACCACCATTTGCTATTATTGCATCCCACACAGTTTCGTCGAAGGGTCTCTGATCGTAGTGTCGCGTTAGCAGCATCCTACAGTAGTGTATTTCCACTATAGCTTTACAACTTGTATTCTCAGATGTTTGGGGTTAGTTCCTACTTCAGCTGGTAGACATTTATACTATGTAAGCTTCATTGATGATTATAGCAAGTTTATATGGATGTATCTTCTTAAGAAACGATCTGAAGTGTTTCAAGTTTCAAGAACCTTCAAAACCTTGTTGAAGGAAAACTTAACACTAAGATCATTGCCATGCAAACTGAATGGGGAGGTGACTACAAGAAACTTAATACCTTCTTCCAACAACTTGGCATCTCACATCATGTTTCATGTCCCCATGCACATCAATATAATGGTTCTACTACGAGAAAACATCATCGTGTTGTTGAGGTAGGGCTAGCTTTGCTAGCTAATGCATCCATGCGATTAAAGTTTTGGGATGATGCTTTTTGACAGCCACTTATCTCATAGATTTGCTCCCCAACAAAGATATCAATCTTGAAACTCCTATTACACGTATTTTTGGCATTACTCCCGAGTACAATCCCTTTGTGTTTTTGGTTGTGCATGTTGGCCCAATCTATGACCATATAATGCACGCAAGCTTGCATTTCGCTCAAAAATGTGTGTTTCTAGGGTACAGTCCAATTCATAAAGGAGTTAAATGCTTATATGTCTCCACCGGTAGGGTCTACATCTTGAGAGATGTCGTATTTGATGAATCTGTTTTCCTGTTTGAATCCCTTTATCCAAATGCGGGTGCACTCCTTAGGAAAGAAATCCTCCTTCCCTCCAATCTTCGGGATTTTGAGCATGGGGGCGATAATTGTACTAACCAATATTCAACTAGTTCTAGCACTGTATCTATGCATGTGCAGGTTCATGAAGAAAATGGCATAGAGAATCATCAAAATACGGCAGCAAATGAACCTATATTTCATGTGCTGGAGCAAGAGGAGGGAAGCACAGAAATTGAGGAAGATCCGACGCAGCCTGCAACCCCTGCTGTCTTGGATCATGCACCGCCACCTCCTTCGAATCCTGCGTCCGATGGCAGCCAGCTGCAAACTGCCACATCATCAGACAGTGGGTCGGCTCCGTGTCCCACCCGCCGGCTTGCGACAGTGACCGGCTCCGTGATTGGCTCGTGCCCCACGCATGCGCGTTCATAGACGACAGCGACCGCCCCCATGGGATTCTCTATGCCCGACCACTTGGTGGATGCTAGATCCACCGGTACATGTGAGCCCAGACCACGGGATACTGAGTCTAAATCACGATCTGCCCTACAAAATGAATCTGATGATTCTTCTGTGACATGGCCATCTGCACCGTCTTCTGTATGACAACCTGCATCTCCACATCGATCTCAACCAGCCGTCATCTCACAGGTTGCGACTCGCCTACAGAAAGGTATAACAAATCCAAAAATACAAACTGATGGTACTACACCATATGGGATGTTGTGTGTTGCAGGAGAGCCAACAATGTTGGAGGAAGGACTTACAGATCCAAGATGGAAAACGGCAATGGATGAGGAGTGTTCTACACTCATGAGAAATAAAACCTGGCACCTTGTACCTGACGAAAGAGGTAAAAATATCATTGATTGTAAATGGGTATATAGTCAAGAAAAAGGCAGATGGCTCAATTGATTGGTACAAGGCTGGTTTAGTTGCAAAAGGTTTTAAACAATGTTATGGTCTAGACTATGAAGATACATTCAGTCCAGTTGTTAAAGCTGCAACCATTAGGCTTGTGTTAGCCATTGTTGTATCTAGAGGATGGACCTTGAGGTAGCTAGCTGTTCAGAACGCATTTTTGCATGGTGTTCTGGAAGAGGAGGTTTACATGAGACGACCACGTGGGTATGTAGATAAGAATACACGTCACTTTGTGTGCAAGCTTGACAAGGCTCTTTATGGCCTGAAACAGGCACCAAGAGCATGGCACTCAAGGTTAAGCTCCCAACTGAGACATCTTGGCTTTGCTGCATCCAAAGCTGACACATCACTCTTTATTTACAACAAGGTAAACACAGTTATATTTGTTCTCATATATGTTGATGATATTATAGTTGCAAGCTCTTCACAAAGTGCTACTAATGCTCTTCTACATGATTTGAGTTTAGAGTTTGCATTGAAAGATCTTGGTGATCTACACTTCTTCCTAGGCATTGAAGTTAAGAAGATTCAAGATGGCATAGTACTAAAGCAAGAAAAATATGCTACTGAGCTTCTAACTCATATGGGGATGAAGGATTGTAAGCCTTCACCCACACCATTCTCTTCTTCAGAAAAACTGTCAGCATTTGAAGGATAGTCACTCAAGGAAGAAGAGATCACAAAATACAGGAGTGTAGTGGGACCCATACAGTACTTGACACTTACACGACCAGCCATACCTTTTGCTGTTAACAAGATTTGTCAGCATCTACATGCACCCACTACTACACATTAGCTAATTGTTCAGAGGATTGTACGATATGTGAAACATACTGTGAGTCTAGGTCTTCAGTTCATACATTCCAATTCTACTCTTATTAGTGCCTTTTCTGATACTGATTGCGCAGGGTGCAATGATGATAGAAGGTCAACTGGAGGTTTTGCAGTATTCTTTGGTTCTAACCTTATTTCTTGGTGTGCAAGAAAACAGGCCACAGTGTCAAGGTCAAGTACAGAAGTACAGTATAAGTCATTAGCAAACGCCACAGCTGAAATTATTTGGTTGGAATCATTGCTTAATGACATGGGGATTAAGCAACGCAATATCGCATGTCTATGGTGTAACAATTTGGGAGCAACCTATCTTTCTGCTAACCAGGTCTTTCATGGCAGAACCAAACACATTGAGATTGATTTTCATTCTGTACGAGAAAGGGTTGCAGAAAAAAGTTAGATATACGGTTCATTCCTTCCAAAGATCAAGTAGCTGATGGTTTTACTAAAGCCTTGCCAGTCAAGCCATTTGAGGAGTTCAAGAGAAATCTTAACTTTGGATAGTTGAGATTAAGGGAGGGTGTTAGATGTATGATAGCTAGAGTCCATGTAATCTCAACTTCTGTACCTCTATTCTCTCTCTCTGTAAACGATCGTATCACAGATCAGTTTCATCATCTTATACGCCAAGGAAAGGCTGTCTTGTCAGAGATAAATATACCCCATGCGGCTCTCCATGGAGAGTAGGAACGTGATAGAGGCGATAAAAGCACAAGTGCTCCCTGGTGATTTTGGTAATTAATGTCAACATATCTCTTGTTGGACTAATGTTTTTATAAAGTACATTTCAGATGAGTTCAACAATGGAGTGGCAAGGACAAGAGGATGTGGAACCCCTTCAAATGCTAAGGACAAAGATTGGCAAAGGCTCAAGACTCTGCATTTTCATTTTAGTGATCCAAGATCACAATGAGTCCATAGGAAAGCCAATATTATTAAAAGAAGATGAGGTGTTGCTTAATGGTCTACTTGCTCAAAGTGCTTAGTGATATTGCTCCAAAACCCTCAACCACTTTCTCATTTCCACCAATGTCAAAAACCTAAAGTCAAACTCGGCCCCACCGATTTGATCTATCCGGCGCCATCGAGTTCATTTGACATAGCCACTGCCAAAAACCCTAATCAATTCGGTCATACCGATATGGATCTCGGTCTCACCGAGATGGCCTTGTTATCTCTCTCTTGCCTATTGTAATTATTTCGATCTCACCGACATGTGCAATCGGTCCCACAGAGTTTGCCTGACCAACCCTCTGTTTGATCATTTGCTGAAATCGGTCCCACCGAGTTCATGCGATCGGTCTCACCGAGATGAGGTTTTGCCCTAGCCCGAGCACATCGGTCCCACTGAGTTGATCCCGTCGGTCCCACCGAGATTCCTAACGTTCAAATTTTGAACTAAATCGGTCTCATCGATTTTCTCTATTCGGTCTGACCGAGTTGGGTAAAAAGTTTGTAACGGTTAGAATTTGTGTGGAGGCTATATATACCCCTCCACCCCCTTCTCCATTTGTGAGAGAGCCATCAGAATGTGCCTACACTTCCACTAATTTTCTAAGAGAGAACCACCTACTCATGTGTCGAGACCAAGACATTCCAATCCTACCACAAGAATCTTGATCTCTAGCCTTCCCCAAGTTGCTTTCCACTCAAATCATCTTTCCACCATATCCAAATCTGTGAGAGAGAGTTGAGTGTTGGGGAGACTATCATTTGGAGCACACGAGCAAGGAGTTCATCATCAACACACCATCTATTACCTTTTGGAGAGTGGTGTCTCCTAGATTGGTTAGGTGTCACTTGGGAACCTCCATCAAGATTGTGGAGTTAAACCTAGGAGTTTGTAAGGGCAAGGAGATCACCTACTTCGTGAAGATCTACCCAAGTGAGGCAAATCCTTCATGGGCGATGGCCATGGTGGGATAAACGAGGTTGCTTCTTCATGGACCCTTTGTGGGTGGAGCCCTCCGTGGACTCGTGCAACCGTTACCCTTCGTGGGTTGAAGTATCCATAAACGTGGATGTACGATAGCACCACCTATTGGAACCACGCCAAAAATCTCCGTGTCATCATTGCGTTTGCACACTCCAATCCCATCCCTTTACTTTCTTGCAACTAGCATGCTTTACTATTTCTGCTGCTTATACTCTTGCCATACTTGCTTGAAGTGTGTTGATACGTCTCCAACGTATCTATAATTTTTTATTGTTCCATGCGATTACGTTAACTATTTTGGATATTAAATGGGCTTTAGTATGCTCTTTTATATTATTTTTGGGACTAACCTATTAATCGGAGGCCCAGTGCCAGTTTTTGGTTTTTGCCTATTTTAGTGTTTTACAGAAAAGAATATCAAATGGAATGAAACCTTTGCGAGGATTTTTCTTGGACCAAAAGCAATCCAGAAGACTAGGAGTTGATGTCTAGGACTCTACGAGGAGGCCACGAGGCAGGAGGGCGCGCCCAGGGGGTAGGCATGCCCCCCACCCTCGTGGGCCCCTCGTAGCTCCACTGATGTACTTCTTTCACCTATATATACTCTTATACCCTAGAAACATCAGAGGGATCCTTTAAACCACGTTTCTACCGCCACAACTTTCTGTACCCGTGAGATCCCATCTTGGGGCCTTTTCCGGCGATCTGCCGGAGGGGGAATCGATCACGGAGGACTTCTACATCAACACCATTATGTCTCCGATGAAGCGTGAGTAGTTTACCACAGACCTTCGAGTCCATAGTTATTAGCTAGATGGCTTCTTCTCTCTCTTTGATTCTCAATACAAAGTTCTCCTCGATGTTCTTGGAGATCTATTCGATGTAATATTCTTTTGTGGTGTGTTTGTCGAGATCCGATGAATTGTGGATTTATGAACTTGATTATCTATGGATATTATTTGGTTGTTCTCTGAATACTTATATGCATGATTTGATATCTTTGCAAGTCTCTTTGAATTATCGATTTAGTTTGGCCTACTAGATTGATCTTTCTTGCAATGGGAAAAGTGCTTAGCTTTGGGTTCAATCTTGCGGTGTCCTTTCCCAGTGACAGTAGGCGCATCAAGGCATGTATTGTATTGTTGCCATCGAGGATAAAAAGATGGGGTTTATATCATATTTCTTGAGTTTATCCCTCTACATCATGTCATCTTGCTTAATGTGTTACTCCGTTCTTATGAACTTAATACTCTAGATGCATGCTGGATGGCGGTCGATGTGTGGAGTAATAGTACTAGATGCAGAATTGTTTCGGTCTAGTTGACACAGACGTGATGCCTATGTTCATGATCATTGCCTTAGATGTCCTCATAATTATGCGCTTTTCTATCAATTGCTCGGCAGTAATTTGTTCACCCACCGTAATACATGCTATCTCGAGAGAAGCCACTAGTGAAACCTATAGCCCCCATGTCTATTTTCTATCATATTACATCTCTTTTATTTACATCGCATTTCGTTTACTATTTTGCAATCTTTACTTTCCAATCTATACAACAAAAATACAAAAAAATTACTTTACTATCTTTATTAGATCTCACTTTTGCGAGTGACCGTGAAGGGATTGACAACCCCTTTATCGCATTGGTTGCAAGGTTCTTGATTGTTTGTGCAGTTACTAGGTGACTTGTGTGCCTTCTCCTACTGGATTGATACCTTGGTTCTGAAAACTGAGGGAAATACTTACGCTACTTTGCTGCATCACCCTTTCCTCTTCAAGGGAAAACCAACGCATGCTCAAGAGGTAGCAAGAAGGATTTCTGGCACTGTTGCCGGGGAGATCTACGCCATGTCAAGACATACCAAGTACCCATCATAAACTCTTCTCCCTCACATTACATTATTTGCCATTCGCCTCTCGTTTTCCTCTACCCCACTTCTAAAACAATTTTCAAAACCTTTGCCTTTTCTTCGCCCCTCTTCCATTCGTCTCTTTTTGTTTGCTTCTTGTGTGCTTGTGTTAGTGTGTCTGTTTGCTTTGATGGCTCTGCCAAAAAGCGTTGATCCTCACCTTAGGGGGTTAGAATAAATTGAAAACAACGTTAGAAGCTTTATGTCTTTGCAATTTGAGCATAATAATTTCTTCAGAAACAAGCTTAAAGAACAAAAACAATTTATGGAGTACATGAATAAGGAGCTCGATGATATGTCTAAGGAATTATATGGTTTGAAATCTCAGTTTGCTCATCTTGAAAATTTAGTAGGCCAAATTTCGGATAAGCATGACACCTTAGTTAATAAGATGGCCGCTAAACCGGAAGATCTAGATGATAATAATGATGAAGATCTAAAAGTGATTGATGTGACTCCTATTAAATCTTTGTTTTCCAATATGAATCTTGATAAAGATGGGACTGTAGATAAGTCAACTTTAGTTCAGAGGCGTCCCAATGATTCGGAGTTTTTAGATCTAGATGCGAAAATTGATAAAAGTGGGATTGAAGAGGTCAAAACTTTACATAGCAACGAACCCACTATTTTGGATTACAAGGGATTTAATTATGATAATTGCTCTTTAATAGATTGTATTTCCTTGTGTGCAATCCGTGTTAAATTCTCCTCATGCTTATAATCAAAATAAAGCTTTTATAAACATATCATTGATGCTTTGATGCAATCTTATGAAGAAAAGCTTGAACTAGAAGTTTCTATCCCTAGAAAAGTTTATGATGAGTGGGAACCTACTATTAAAATTAAGATTAAAGATTACGAATGCTATGCTTTGTGTGATTTAGGTTATGTGCTAGGTTTCCGTGAATTTGATGATTGTTCTTTAAATTTTCATCTTGCGGATTACACCATTAAGAAACCTATGGGAAGGATTAATGATGGTCTTATTGTTGCAAATAGGAATTATGTGCCTGTAGATTTCATTGTTCTTGATATAGATTGCAATCCTACATGTCCTATTATTCTTGGTAGACCTTTCCTTAGAATGATTGGTGCAATTATTGACATGAAAGAAGGAAATATTAGATTGCAATTTACGTTAAGGAAAGGCATGGAACACTTTCCTAGGAAGAAAATTAAATAACCTTATGAACTATTATGAGAGCCACTTATGGATTGCATACCGGAGATGGCAATACCTAGATGTATTCTTGTTTTTATGCCTAGCTAGGGGCGTTAAACGATATCGTTTGTTGGGAGGCAACCCAATTTTTTTATTCTTTGATTTTTGCTCCTGTTTAGTAATAAATAATTCATCTAGCTTCTGGTTAGATGTGGTTTTATGTTTTAATTAGTGTTTGTGCCAAGTAGAACCTTTGGGAAGACTTGGGCGAAGTCTTTGCGATCTTGCTGTAAAAAACAGAAACTTTTGCGCTCACGAGAATAGTTGTACTTTTTTTACTGGAGAGTGATTTTTGGTCAATTCTTTTTGAAGATGATTAATAGACAAATTCTTCACGTCCATCAATTTATTGAAGAATTTTTAGAGTTACATAAGTATTCGAAAGTTACAGATTGCTACAGACTGTTCTGTTTTTTGATAGATTCTGTTTTTTGATGAATCTGTAAGTAGTATCGGGGGGTATGAACCATAGAGAAGTTTGAATAAAGTAGGTTTAATACTAATATAAATAAGGAATGATTTCATTACAGTACCTTAAAGTGGTGGTTTATTTTCTTATACTAACGGAGCGCATGAGATTTTCTGTTGAAGTTTTGTGTTGTGCAGTTGTCGGGGAAACTGATCCACGAACACCTATGGGGACCGGCGGACCGAGCCCCTTTCGGTTCGGCGGGGGGTGGAGATCGCACGAAGAGCGGATCGAGGCGAAGCACACGAGCAGTTTACCCAGCTTCGGAGCTCTCCGGAGAGATAATACTCCTACTGCTGCTTGTCTGATTATATTGAGTTCTTGCTCGGGTGCGCTGAGTGCTACAGTACACATGAGACCGAGCGTGAGTGTTTTCTGGCTTCGAACCGAACCCTTTCTACGTTGCGCATGGGCCTCCTTTTATATGCTCAAGGGGTCACCGACAGGTGGCAACGTAGACAAGGGCAAAAATGGAAAAGAAGTTGCGGTTGGTACAACTACCTGTACAGTGTATCCTACCTAACCCTGATGGCAGGGGACAAAGGCATTAAATGCCCGTCTACGTCGCCCAAACAGTGCAAAAAGGGACCGTCAGGGACGCCATCGCTCGCCACGATGGCAATCTTGTCAGCATCGCATGCCACCGCGCACCGCTGGCTGCACAGCCTCTCGCCACGCGCGCCTGGAAAGGCCCCCAGGGCGACACGTTGGTGGATGTGCTGGAGCGCGGGTACAGAGTGGTTTCCTGCCGCGGCAAGCGCCTTCCGCGGCCGTTGTCTTGCCACGCCCGGAAGTTTGTCGCTCACCGGGCCTTGCCGGGACGCATGGCGCGTCGCGGCAAGTTCCTTGAGATGCCTTGGTTGGCCTTCCCGGCAAGCTCCTCTTGCCGGGACCTTGTCTCCTTGGCTTGAATACTTTGTTCTTGAATGGCTCCAAAGGAACCACGGAGGACCTTGGCGGTCACCCGGCAAGCCTTGCCGCGGGGCGCTGCAACTGCCCGTGCACAAGTTCGGGATACTAGGGTACCCCTACTCTAGTACACCGACAACAGTTTTCAAGTTTTTGGGTCAAGATTTGATGGATTTTGGAATAAGGAGTGGCAAGAGCCTAATCTTAGGGATGCCCAAGGCACCCCAAGATAATTCAAGTACAACAAAATCCTAAGCTTCGGGATGCCTCGGAAGGCATCCCCTCTTTCGTCTTCGTCTATTGGTAACTTTACTTGAGGCTATATTTTTATTCACCACATGATATGTGTTTTGCTTGGAGCGTCTTGTATGATTTGAGTCTTTGCTTTTTAGTTTACCATAATCATCCTCGCTGTACACACCTTTTGGGAGAGACACGCATAAATCGGAATTTATTAGAATACTCTATGTGCTTCAATTATATTTTTTGAGCTAGATAATTTTGCTCTAGTGCTTCACTTATATCTTTTTAGAGCACGGTGGTGGTTTTATTTCATAGAAATTATTGATCTATCATGCTTAACTTATATTATTTTGGGAGTCTTTTAGAACAACATGGTAATTTGATTTGGTTATAAAATTAGTCCTAATATGATGGGCATCCAAGATGGGTATAATAAAAACTTTCATATAAAGTGTGTTGAATACTATGAGAAATTTGATTCTTTATGATTGTTTTGAGATAGGAGGATGGTGATATTAGAGACATTCTAGTAGAGTAGTTCTTAATTTGAGGAATACTTGTGTTAAAGTTTGTGATTCCCGTAGCATGCACGTGTGGTGAACCGTTATGTGATGAAGTTGGAGCATGATTTATTTATTGATTATCTTTCTTATGTGTGGAGGTCGGGTTCGTGCGATGGTTAACTACTACCAACCATTCCCCTAGGAGCATGCGTGTAGTACTTTGTTTTGATTACTTGTAGATTTTTGCAACAAGTATGTGTGTTCTTTATGACTAATGTTGAGTCCATGGATTATACGGACTCTCACCCATCCATCGTTGCTACCCTCTCTAGTACCGTGCAACTCTCACCTGTACCATACACCCACCATTTACCTTCCTCAAAACAGCCACCATACCTACCTATTATGACATTTCCATAGCCATTCCGAGATATATTGTCATTCAACTTTCCACCGTTCTGATTATTATGACACACTTCATCATTGTCCTATTGCCTTGCATGATCATGTAGCTGACATCGTATTTGTGGCCGTTCATAATTTGTTCATACATGTCACTCTTAAATCACCGCACATCCTGGTACACCACCGGAAGCATTCACATAGAGTCATATTTTGTTCTAAGTATTGAGTTGTAATTCTTGAGTTGTAAGTAAATAAAAGCGTGATGATCTTCATTATTAGAGCATTGTCCCATGTGAGGGAAGGATGATGGAGACTATGATTCCCCCACAAGTCGGGATGAGACTTCGGACTAAATAAAAAAGAGGGCATAAAAAAGAGAAAATGATACCACTTTATACCACTTGATAGAGGCGGGGTGTCCCGATCTTTCGATGAGACTTGGATTCTATCTTTTCTTGGGCCAAAAGTGACGTGAGAGAACATTTTGAACAGCAAGTAAACATCTCTTTCTCCCTTATCTTCATATGTAGATGGTATAAATATCCCATACACCTGCAATTAGACATGGCACAAAATTTTGTGAAGTATTTTTGTCCTGGATGACATAAATAAATTATTGCATAGTTTGCATTAGAAATCACCTCACAAATATACATGTATGCAATATTTTTGGTCGTATCCAAGGTAGTCATGTCCTCATCATCCTCCCTTCTTGAAAACAAAGCCGTCCTCGGCGTTGCTTAATCTGAAATGTGGCTAACAAAAGAGACAAGGTGTACATGTTGTATATGTATATGTCATCCATTTTTACTTCCCTTGATTTTTGCACATATGACACATGAATAGATGAGTAACTTGCATAGTTAATAAAATCTAAAGCCAAAACACTATCACAAGAAGTAGAAGGCATGAAAATATTGAAACTCAGTTTGCACATATAAGTGAAGCTATTATTCATTTCAAAAGATTGACAATGTTCATCGTTAAACCATCCCAACATTGGTGAATAAACCTTACTTGCATCAAATTTACATGCTACAACATGCTTAAATAAGAAAACATGCAATAAGTCATTCGACACAGAATCATCACCAAGATTAGAGGTCATATAAAAATGATTAAACATTGATTCTTTTACATCAACAATTAATTCAATGGGTGCACTCAAAATTGTTGGTATTTCAGTTGTTTGATCACATGACGTATTCATGACAGTATCAAGATTCTCTAAAATAGTTGATGTGCTCAAATCACCAGGTAACTCAACACATGATGCATTCAAGTTAACTAGGGATGCATCATTCTCATGTGAAGTTATATCATCAATACCTTTATTGTTACCTTGTCGCAAAGACGTAGCTGATGTAGGTACGGACGTTGACAATGCACCATACACTTGAGATGATGTCGCGCTCACAATCCGAGGTGGGGCTGCTCTAGTAGGTGCAACGGTGGAGGAACCAACCAGCGGTGGTGAGCATTTACTGGAATAGTAGTTGTTATAGTCACCCAATGCATCCTCATGTATCTATCTCTCAAAGGTACAAGCGCGAACATACATACCAGTAATGCAACGAGGAATATAGTGAAATCTTGCACGGATATCATGGTTCAAACCACCAAAAATTCTATTCATTGTATCATCCTCAGATTCTTTTATGTCACAATGATGCATATAAGATTTGAACTCTTGGTAGTAAGCATGAATAGTGTTACTGCCTTGTTTTAATTGTTCCAATTTGCGAAGCAATTCATGACGCTAGTAAGGAGGAAAAAATTGTTGTCTCATTATAGCTTTCAAAACTTTCCAAGTTGTGGGTTGGTTATCAATGTTTTTCTTACAATAGATAAATAGTACTCCACCAAACAAAAGCAAAACCAGTAGTTGCTCTAGTGGTAGCTCGTACTCTCTCAAGTTCAGAAAAATCATGGTGACTAAAAACTTCTTCTAATTCAAGCTCCCAAGATAGATAAATAGCAGGATTAAATCTACCCTCAAATATGGTAAAGACATAATCTGACCATATGCTTGTGTGTGTTGTCCCAACTCTCGCGATGGTGAAGATGTATCCGTTGTCCAAGAACTTCTATCTCCGGAACCTGTCATGATTAGTGGAAACAAGAAACAAAATTCGAGAATAATGTTCCTATGAACTACTAGTGTGTGTTTGTAAAGCACTCACAGTAAAGCAAATATCAATATCTTACAAGTTCTTACCATGCAGCTGGTGGTGACAAGCAACCAGCGGTGTCAAGTAACTCTGAAGATTGTGTAAAGAGATTGTTAGGGGAACGTACGTATACACGGTATAGAAATATGTGGAGCTGGGTTGGCTATATATGGTAGCAAAATATTAGCAATAATCAATTCAAAGATGCAATGTTGAATAAACGCTCAACGACGGTACTGTGCTGGTCCTAGGCTAGAGCAGACTAGAGAAGCGAGCCTAGAACACTAATGAGGTCACGGCATAGCACAACTAGCATAAATGAATGATACTAAGTAGCTCTGGACAGCAAGATATAAGTGAAGCTCACAACGGCAGTAAGATAATGATGAAAAACAACTGCCAAGCAGGATATACAATAACTCTCTCTCTCCAACTTTCCTTTTGAAAAGTTTGAGCCAATTTTATGATAAATTTTTTCAAACAATACTATTAACTCAAGCTTTCCAATGCAAAAAGAATCACTCAATTCCGAGTTGATATGAGGAGTCAAAAAATTCTAAAATTGGCTTGAAAAACTCTGTGTTCGCGAACTTCGGAGGGCAAAAAGACCTATTTAGAAGCCTATTTTGAGGTGCCAAATATGGAACTAGTTTCTGCAACTATTTAGATGCGGCTCATCGCTAGATTTCATTTCAGTACTCGCAGAGCCAAAACGGACTTCGTATGAGAAAGTTATGTTTGTTTTACTGAACAGTGCACAAAACAGATTCCAATCCGAATTCAACTACGAGATTGAGTCTAGATAGATCCGAATTTTGTTTTTTTTCTTCTCTTTTTTTTCCTCACACTTTTTTTTCTTTTTCTTACTCTCCTTTTTTTCTGACTTTTTTTTACTTTTTCTCTCTTTTTTTCTCTGTCTTTTTTTTCTCCCTCTTTCCAAAACAAACTAGATAAGATGCAGATTGGATCAAGTGAGGATGTGAACGACCTCAACTATGATTATGACCATGAATGGTGGATGGACATGATTAAAATTGATGGATGGGTGGTGGACATTGGAAGGGATAACGACGCAGCGGCAGCTTGACTACTGTGAACAGAACTCGAAACTCTAAACGAACTAGACACTAAGACCAGCAACTCGACACGGCGATGCAACCGATAATTCAATAATGCAAACTATGAAAAGAAAATTGCAAAAGCTCAGACTGGCTAGGACAAAGGATGATAAGATCTAACTTTTTTTGTGGTTTTTTCTTGGACAATAGGTAAGAAAATAAATATAATCTAGGGATGACTGGAAATTCTCACCGAGCAACCTGAAAACTGATACCACTTGATACCACTTGATAGAGGTGGGGTTTCCCGATCTTTCGATGAGATGATAAATATCGATTTGGTGGAGTCAACTTTGATGATCCGACTACAAACGTGCATGACTTTGCGCCTTAACAATCGCTAAACCAACTCTGAGAGGTTATTGACCACGCCGGAGCACGATCAACCTGACCACAAAGGTCTATTCCTGCAAGCAATCGAAGAACAAGCAAGAATATGATAAAGCAATCTGAATATTGCGAATATAAATGAAGTTTGATAATGGTGGGGATCCTAAAGTGGTCTTCGTCTAGTCTTTGGACACAAACGAAGTACACGAAGTTGCGTTGGCTAACTTTTAAGTAAACAAATCCCAAGGGAAAAGCTACTAGATGGATCTACTTATATAGGAGCAAGGGGTGGCGGCCAAGGAGGTGGGAGGACGTCCCAAGGCAGACTAAAACTAACCCTAGGTTGTACAAGGCCAATGGGCCCAAGTGGAGGTGACGTAACACTTTTGGACTTGTAGTTTGACTCGGATTCTGCTGCAGCATCAGATTGTTTCGTCCATAACTCAACGCTCTGGATGAATTTGAAGGTGAATCCAACTGAGTTGGAAAGTGCACGAAATCTATTTTCCAACAAAAAAAGAACCACCCAATTTGGAGTCAGGATGAAAAAGTTATTGATGTTTTGAGTCAGGTATATCTGTACAGTCCGAATCTGAGCCCAGAACGTGAGAGACTTGGACTCTATCTTCTCTTGGGCCAAAAGTGACGTGAGAGAACATTTTGAACACTAAGCAAACATCTCTTTCTCCCTTATCTTCATATGTGGATGGTACAAATGTCCCATACACCTGCAATTAGACATGGCACAAAAGTTTGTGAAGTATTTTTGTCCTCGATGACATAAATAAATTATTGCATAGTTTGCATTAGAAATCACCTCACAAATATACATGTATGCAATATTTTTGGTCGTATCCAAGGTAGTCATGTCCTCATCATAAAAGGCCCAAATAAAAACAATTAGAGAAAAAGAGAGAAGGGATAATGTTACTATCTTTTTACCACACTTGTGCTTCAAAGTAGCACCATGATCTTCATGATAGAGAGTCTCATATGTTGTCACTTTTATATACTAGTGAGAATTTTTCATTATAGAAATTGGCTTGTATATTCCAATGATGGGCTTCCTCAAAACTCCCTATGTCGTCGTGAGCAAGCAAGTTGGATGCACACCCACTTAGTTTTTTTTGTTGAGCTTTCATACATATAGCTCTAGTGCATCCATTGCATGGCAATCCCTACTCACTCACATTGATATCTATTGATGGGCATCTCCATAGCCCGTCGATATGCCTAGTTGATGTGAGACTATCTTCTCGTTTTTTTCTTCTCCACAACCACCATTCTATTCCACCTATAGTGCTATGTCCATGGCTCACGCTCATGTATTGCGTGAAGATTGAAAAAGTTTGAAAATACTAAAGTATGAAACAATTGCTTGGCTGAAAGCGGGGTTGTGCATGATAATACTTTGTGTGATGAAGGTAGATCATATCTAGACTATATGATTTTGTAGGGATAACTTTCTTTGGCCATGTTATTTTGAGAAGACATGATTGTTTTGTTAGTATACTTGAAGTATTATTATTTTTATGTCCATATTAAACTTTTGTCTTGAATCTTTCAGATCTGAACATTCATGCCACAATAAAGAAAATTACATTGATAAATATGCTAGGTAGCATTCCACATCAAAAATTCTGTTTTTATCATTTACCTACTCGAGGACGAGCAGGAATTAAGCTTGGGGATGCTTGATACGTCCCAACGTATCTATAATTTTTGATTGGTCCATATTGTTATATTATCTGTTTTGGATGTTTAATGGGCTTTAATATGCTCTTTTATATTATTTTTTGTACTAACCTATTAACCAGAGGCTCAGTGCCAGTTTCTGTTTTTTTTCCTATTTTAGTGTTTTACAGAAAAGGAATATCAAACGGAGTCCAAACGGAATGAAACCTTAGCGAGGATCTTTCTTGGACCAAAAGCAATCCAAAATACTTGGAGTTGAAGTCTGGGACACTACAAGGAGGCCACAAGGTAGGAGGGCGCGCCCAGGGGGGTAGGCGCGCCCCCCACCCTGTGGGCCCCTCGTAGCTCCACTGACATACTTCTTTCGCCTATATATACTCTTATACCCTAGAAACATCAGAGGGATCCATGAAACCACTTTTCCACCACCGCAACCTTCTGCACCCATGAGATCCCATCGTGGGGCCTTTTCTAGTGATCTTCCGGAGGGGGAATTGATCATAGATAGCTTCTACATCAACACCATTGCCTCTCCAATGAAGCGTGAGTAGTTTACCACAAACCTTCGGGTCCATAGTTATTAGCTAGATGGCTTCTTCTCTCTTTTTGATTCTCAATACAAAGTTCTCCTTGATTTTCTTAGAGATCTATTCGATGTAATATTCTTTTGCCGTGTGTTTGCCGAGATCCGATGAATTGTGGATTTATGAACTTGATTATCTATGAATATTATTTTGTTGTTCTCTGAATTCTTATATGCATGATTTGATATCTTTGCAAGTCTCTTCAAATTATCGGTTTAGTTTGGCCTACTAGATTGATCTTTCAAGCAATGGGAGAAATGCTTAGCTTTGGGTTCAATCTTGCAGTGTCCTTTCCCACTGACAGTAGGGGCAGCATGGCACGTATTGTATTGTTGCCATCAAGGATAAAAAGATGGGATTTATATCATATTGCATGAGTTTATCCCTCTACATCATGTCATCTTGCTTAATGCGTTACTCCATTCTTATGAACTTAATACTCTAGATGCATGCTGGATAGCGGTCGATGTGTGGAGTAATAGTAGTAGATGCAGAATCGTTTCTGTCTACTTGACACGGACATGATGCATGTGTTCATGATCATTGCCTTAGATGTCTTCACAATTATGTGCTTTTCTATCAATTGCTCAGCAGTAATTTGTTCACCCACCATAATACATGCTATCTTGAGAGAAGCCATAGTGAAACCTATGGCCCCCGGGTCTCTTTTCTATCATATTACATCTCTTTTATTTACATCGCATCTCGTTTACTATTTTGCAATCTTTACTTTCCAATCTATACAACAAAAATACCAAAAATATTTACTTTACTATCTTTATTAGATCTCACTTTTGCGAGTGACCGTGAAGGGGTTGACAACCCCTTTATTGTGTTGGTTGCAAGGTTCTTTATTGTTTGTGCAGGTACTAGGTGACTTGTATGCCGTCTCCTACTGAATTGATACCTTAGTTCTCAAAACTGAGGGAAATACTTACGCTAATTTGCTGCATCACCCTTTCCTCTTCAAGAGAAAACCAACGCATGCTCAAGAGGTAGCATGTGTTGGGAATGCTTAAAATTGTGCTAATCTACAACCTCAACTTGAAGAACTTAAGAACTACTACTTTTGCTTGTTGAGTGTCTAATCACCTCCTTTAGACACCTCTTCTCGATCCTTTCAATTGGTATCAGAGCGTTCGTCTCCATGTCTTTGGTTTAATCACCATTGGAGCAACATGGATGAGTCTACAATTAGGAGTATTAGATGTAGAGTGCTATGCTTGAGGGAGAGTTCTTTATTGCTTGGAAAAATGAGATGCTTAATATTTTTAATGAATATGATTTGAACAAGTACATTATTTAGCCCTTGTGTGCCTCCCATTAATCCCTTGCATTCTACCCCTGATGAATATCTTGACATAACCTGCAACCTTAGAACTATCAATCCTATCATAAGAGGATAACCCACAAGTATAGGGGATCGCAACAGTTTTCGAGGGTAGAGTATTCAACCCAAATTTATAAATTCGACACAAGGGGGACCAAAGAATATTTGAAGGTATTAGCAGATGAGTTGTCAATTCAACCACACCTGGAGATTAATTATCTGCAGCAAAGTGATTAGTAGCACAGTAATACGATAGATTTGATAATGGTAGCAGTAGCAACAGTGGTAGCAGTGATTTTGTAGCAGTGGCAATAGTGACTTGGTAGAAATAATATAAGATAAATTCGTAGGCATTGGATAAGTGCCTCATTGGATGATATTCATCATGAGACAGTTATAACCTAGGGCGATACGGCACTAGCTCCAGTTCATAAATATAATGTAGGCATGTATTCCGTAAATAGTCATACGTGCTTATGAAAGAACTTCCATGACATCTTTTGTCCTACCCTCACGTGGCAGTGGGGTCCTATTGGAAACTAAGGGATATGAAGGCCTCCTTTTAATAGAGAATCAGAACAAAGCATTAGCACACGATGAATACATGAACTCCTCAAACTACGGTCATCCCCGGGAATGGTTCCGACTGTTGTCACTCTAGGGTTGCCAGATCATAACACGTAGTAGGTGACTATAACTAGCAAGATCGGATCTATAACATGGATATAATGGTGATAACATAAACTGTCCATATCTGAAATCATGGCACCCGGGCCCAAAGTGACAAGCATTAAGCATGGAAAAGTCATAGCAACGGCAATCTCATAACATAGTGGATACTAGGGATCAGGCCCTGACAAAACTAACTCAATTACATGATGAATCTCATCCAACTCCTCACCGACCAGCGAGCCTACGAAGGAATTACTCACTCCCTGTGGGGAGAATCATGGAATTGGCGATGGAGATGTGTTGGTGATGACGAAGATCGAAGATCCCCCTCTCTGAAGACCCAAACGGACTCCAGATCTGGCCTCCCGATGAAGAACAGGAGATGACGGCAGCTCCGTCTCGTGAAATGCGATAATTCTTTCTCCCGTATTTTTTTCTAGAATAATGTGATTTTATATCGTCGGTTTTAGGGTCAGCGGGGCCACCAGGTGGGCACAACCCACCGTGGCGCGCCTTGGGGGGAAGGTGCGCCCTGGTGGGTTGTGCCCACCCAAGTGCCCCCCTGAGGTGGCTCTTGGCTCCAGAAATTCTCCTTATTGATATAAAAAATCCTCGCAAAGCTTCGTTCCATTCCGAGAACTTTTATTTCTGCACAAAAACAACACCATGGTAGTTCTGCTGAAAACAACGTCAGACCGGGGTTAGTTTCATTCAAATCATGCAAATTAGAGTCCAAAACAAGAGGAAAACATTAGGAAAAGTAGATACATTGGAGACGTATCAACTCCCCCAAGCTTAAACCTTTGCTTGTCCTCAAGCAATTCAGTTGATAAACTGAAAGTGAAAAAGAAAAACTTTTTACGAACTCTTTTGCTCTTGTTTCATAAATAAGCTTAAACAACACCTAGGTTTTCAGCAAAGATTATAACTAACCATGTCGACAATAACTCTTAAAATTTATATTAACTCATATCAAATGACATAATCAACTAGAGTGCAATAATAAAACATCTCAAATAGCAACATGTTGTCAAAACAACCATGATATAATATGACAAGAATGGTATCTCGCTAGCCCTTTCTTAGACCGCAAAACATAAATGCAGAGCACCCCCAAAGTTCAAGCAGTGACTAAACATTGAAATTCATGATAGAAAAGATCCAGTCATGATGCACCCAACATTAGGTACACACAATGCATCAACATGACAGTAGTGCTCTCAGGTTCTGGCGCTTATTTGAGAAGGTGATGACACAACATAAAAGTAAATAGATAGTCCTTCGCAAAGGGAAGCAGTGATTTGTAGGGGTGCTAGAGCTCAAGTTTTTAAAATAGAGGTAAATGAAATTTTGAGACATGCACCCTTCTCATTTACTTCACGGCTATCAGTTATCAATATATTCCATGTTAAACACGCTAGTGGCGGTTCCCAAGCGGAAATGTAAAGGTTATGACTCCATTGGGAGTTTTTTATGATTATTTGTAAGCTCTTTTCTTTTTGCAGTTTGGGACTGGTCATCCCTATTACCACCCTTTTCTCATGCGATGGCGAGTGAATAAACACTTGACCTGAGAATAACCCGCTTAGCATGGAAGATACCGACTACCTCCTGTCGTTCCATGAACGATCCAGGCACACAAAGATGATATTTATTTGAAGTTTTTAGAGATGGCACATGCAAATTTACTTAGGACGACAAGGTAATACCGCATATAGGTAGATATGGTGGACTCATCTGGAATAACTTGGGTTTCAGGTTTTTGATGTACAAGCAGAGTTCCCACTTAGTACAGGCGAAGGCTAGCAAATGGGTTGAGAAGCAGCCAACTAGAGAGCAACAAGGGTCATGAATATGCATTATGCATAAGTAACATTGGATACTAGCATGAGTAGGATATGAACACCATGAACATAAATATCATAGAGGCTAGGTTGGTTTTGATTCAACTACATTCATGAACATGTGCCAAGTCAAGCCACTCGAACATTCAGAGGAGGATACCATGTCATCATACGACATCATAGTCATTTTAACGCAATATATCCAAGATAAGTCATTATTTACTCCTAGCTACTTATGCATGGCATGAGAAACTATAATCTCTAATTGTCATTGCAAACATGTTTGATCATAATAGGCTGAATCATGGATACTAGGTTAAACATATTTACAAAAATAGAACAAGTCAAGTTCATACCCTGAAAGTGCTTTATGTCGACTAGAGGGGGGGTGAATAGGTGATTTTTATGAATTCTTCACTGAGGAATTTGCCGGTGAGGAAATTCCTTAGCGAAGAACTATTAGCAGCAGAATAAGTACTCATAAGTAAGCATAACAGAATACAAGCATGGTCATCATGATGAAATGAAGACTAGCACAGAGTACAGAAAGCGTAATCACAGGATAACACAAGATGAAGACAAACAGACTGAAGAAATTGAACTAAGGAAATTGAGAAAGTCTTTAGTCAAAGTCTTCAAACACATATATGAACAAGCACTCAACACAGTAATGAGGAAATGAAAGGGTTGAGGAAATAGAACCAGTAGGTTGGTGAAGACAATGATTTGGTGGACCAGTTCCAACTGTTGTCTCAGTTGTATGTCTGGTTGGAGCGGCTAAGTATTTAAACTCGAGGACACACAATCCCGGACACCCAGTCGCTGAGCACGTAGCTCAGGACACCCAGTCCTCACCGTATTCTCCTTGAACTAAGGTCACGCAGATCTCGTCCAATCACTCGTGGTAAGTCTTCAGGCGACTTCCAAACCTTCACAAACTTGGTCACTCAGCGATCCCCAATTCCTCTTGGATGCTCTAGACCTTGACGCCTAACCGTCTGGAAGAAGCACAGTCTTCAAAGGTAACAAGCATCGGATCCACGCAGGATCAATTTCTTCAGTGATGCTCAATCACTTTGGGTTTGTAGGGGTTTGGTTTTGGGTTTTCCTCACTCGATGATTTTCGCTCAAAGTCCTCGGAGGATGGGTTGCTCTCAAATGACAAGTGTCAAGTTCTCTCGGAGCAGCCAACTAGCTAGTGGTTGTAGGGGGCGGCAATTTATAGCCTAGGGAGCAGCCCGACATGATAAGACATAAATGCCCCTCAATGATATGACCATTAGGTGGATAAGATATTTTGGGACAGCTGGCGCGCAGCACAGCAACGATCGGAAATTTGACTCTCAAATTCCTCAGGGCTATCATGTTCCTCACTGTGTAGGTAATTCGCACTGACGAATTCCTAACTCCTCAGTCAGAACAAATTCATCAGTGACCATAAGAACTTCGTCTCTGTCACTGAAGAAAGTGACTGAACTGTATGAGATTTCCAAAGGCTTCACTCGAAGGGATTGGTAGGTGTAGGATTTTGAGTTGAGCATCACATGGAAATTTTTCCTTAGTATTTCCTCGACCCCCTTTAATAGTACGGTGTTTCCTATGACTCAAGAAGGAGAAAATGAAACTACGAAAACAAAAGTCTTCATGCTTCATGTTCCACAAATGAATACCAAGTCTTCAAGGTCACACCAATTTCTTCACTTTCAAAGTTTTCAGAAAGTCTTCAGAATATCAAAGTCTTTAGTTGAAGAACTTCATTTTTAGGGGTCGACTTTCTCTGTAAATATCAAACTCCTCATAGACTTATAGACCTGTGTACACTCACAAACGCATTAGTCCCTTAACCTATAAGTCTTCAATATACCAAAATCACTAAGGGGCACTAGATGCACTTACAATCTCCCCCTTTTTGGTGATTGATGACAACATAGGTTAAGTTTTCAACGGGGATAAACATACGAAGTGTATACACTGATATTGAGGAATTTGATTACAAGATATAGTAGAACTCCCCCTGAAGATGTGTATAGTGAGGAATTTGCTTTTGAGGCAATGCACATTTGAAGAGTTGAATCATGGAGATCTCCCCCTATATCTTGTAAGTCATACACGCATTTGATATATAATATGAAGAATTTGAAATGCATGATGAAATATGGTGCCTGATGAGATTCAGCATGCGTGCAATGTCATTAACAAGGAATAAGCATGCAGAGCATAATGCAACAAAAGTATCAGCGCACCATCGGGTTTAAGATTACAACTCGATCCAAATAAAAGTTTCAGAAGAACGAGAGTTGTAACTTAAAAAAATGCCCTTAATATAGACCCGCTTGAAGACTAACTCAGATTTCTCCCCCTTTGTCATCAAATGACCAAAGGGGGATTGAAACTGAGGACTAACGCCCCTGAAGAATTTCAAGTCGATGGAGGAGCGCCAGTGTTGTCGGGGTTGTTTGTTGTAGCAGGGCCTGCCGCAGTGTCGTCCAAATCTTCATACTCATCAGTGTCACGCGATGAAGAATAAGAGCTGGCCACCAAGGAAGGAACTTTGACCTTCTTGAATTTCTTCGGTGGAGGTGCAGACCAGTCAAATTCTTCCTTGAGACCCATATTCTTCAGATCTGCAGCATTGTAGACATGAGAGAGAACATCCCAGGTACGATTGAAGGTTTCATGGAGGTAGTATTGGTTTTTCTTCACTGCATTGTGTGTTGAGGTCATGTTGTGAAGAATTGAACCAAACTGACGCTTGACCCATTTATGATTGCGATCAACTTTCTGATGAAGACTGAGGAGTAACTCACGGTCAGTCATCACCCTGGGTGCTGTGGCTTGAGGATTTTGCTTGGCTGAGGTATTTGCGGCAGAGTCATGTGTGGCGGAATCGTCATTGGTAGAGTAAGATGCAGCCTTGCGAAATTGACCATCCAATGGACGAATGCCTTCATCGGTCACAGCAGCGGCCTTGCCTTTATCATCAGCTGATGAAACTGTCCGTTTGAGGACTTCAATGGGAGGCAAGTAGCTACCGTGGTTCAGAGTGTCAGCTTTGTAATTCAGTGAAGATCTTGCCCTGATGAATCTCATAATCCAAGGAGCATAGGGCTTCAGCTCGAATGGTGACATAGCAATATTGGCCAGAGTCCTCATGAAGAAATCATGGAAGTTGACGGGAACGCCATGAATGATGTTGAAAAGCATATTCTTCATGATGCCAACGACTTCTTCATCATTTGAGTCGTGGCCTTTGATGGGACTCATTGTCTTCGTCAGAATTCGATAGACAGTCCGAGGCACATACAGTAATTCCTTGACGAGGAATTTGGTTCGTGGGGCCTGCCTTGGCTTCAAAGGCTTCATCAGCACTTGCATATAGTGATTTGAAAGTTCTGGTTCGTTGTAGATACAACGAGCACCATCAAGTGGAGGACTGAGTGGTAGAGCACGAAGCAATTCATTTGCTGGTGCCTTGTAGTGAGTATTTTTAGACATCCAGTCTAATACCCATGAGTTCACGTCTTCAGCGTCTCCGGTGATGTGCAGAGTTGCATAGAATTGAAGAATGAGTTCTTCATTCCAGTCACAAATATCAATGCAGAAATTCAGAAGTCCTGCGTTGTGAAGAACACTGAGGACTGGCTCAAAGCCGGGCAAAGACTCCATGTCCACATGAGGAATATGTGCATGATCGAAGACTTTGTCTTTGTTGAAGAGCACTGAGGAATAGAAATTGGCTTGGCTGGCAGTCCAGAAACGCCTCTTCCTTATGCGAGCAGAATCATATGGATTATAATCAGTGAAGAATACGTGCTCGGCCAAGAAATCTTCAGCCTTGAACTTCTGTTTGCTTGAGAACGGATTCTTTTGCTTTGGTAGAGGGGTGTCAGTGAGTTGCATCACCACCTCAGGAATCGCGAGCTCAGGTTCTTCAGGCTGAGGAATTTCTTGTTCCTCAACAGGTGCAGTCTGAGGATCAGCAACAGCAGGTTCATCAGCACTAGTGGCTGGAATTTCTTCATGGACAGATGAAGTGGGATGAGTTTCTTCAGAGCCCATTTGAACTGTTGGTGTAGGGGACTGAGGTATTTGTTGTAGTGGGGTGAAGAGTGGAGAATTTGGATGTTGACTGTCCCAAAAGTCATCGTTCATCACTGGCGTTGTGTTTCCAATATCCACATCTTCTTCAAGTTCCTCAACCCCGGCCTCTTCAGCTGTGAACTGAGGCAGAGGCGAGGAAATGATTGGGGTTGAAGGGATTGCATCCACTTCAATTTCTTCATCAATCTGCTCTGACGAAGCAGCAGAATGAGTTTCTTCATCAGATCCGCTTGGGATCTCATAGTCTTCTCCAAAAGGAACAAGGTCCTTTGATGGCATGGAGGAAATCGGAACAGCATCAATTGGATTTTCGAGTGAGCTGGTCATTGGCTTCATTTTCTTCGCAGCCGAAGAGTTTGACGCAGCTGATGCCTTCCTTTTATTCACTGCAGCTCGCTCTGCAGCCTTGGTCTTCTTCACATTGAATGCACATGGAACAATTGGTGTTGGTGTAGGTGCAGATGGAGCTGAGGAATCTGGTTGATTTTCTTCAGGCGCAACTGATGCAGTTGCCCTGACTTCTTCAGTTTCTTCAGGCGCATCACTAGTGGATGCCCTGGCAATTTCTTCAGCGGCTGGAATGGGATCATCAGCCCTAGAACTAGCATTTTCATCAGCAGCCTGAACTTCATCAGCGGTGCTGGCATGTTCCTCATTCAGCTGAGCTGAGACTCCAGCCTGAGGAATTTCATGTTGCGTTGGGGCAGCAACATTGGTGAATTTCTTCATCAGGTTGACAAATCTGACTTTGGCTCCTTGCCAATCAGCATAGTAGGCATCAAAGTCATTGCTGAGGGCTTGAATTTCAGACTGAGCCTGGAGAAGTTCCTCAGGTGTCATTCTGACAACGTTTTTCTTCAGGAGCTTCTCCTTTCTATATTGAGCTTTCTTAATCTCTCTTGCCTTTTCAAACTTCCATTTCTCTTCAGTGATGAAATGGGTCAACATATGACTTTGTCTAGGGGTCAGATGAAAATCAGGCATTGGGGTGTTTGGATCCTTGTGCCAGAGATCAATATAATCGAGGATTTTCCTCGGATCCAACAGCAGTGGCACAGATGTGCCTTTGGCTCTAGCGGCCTTCACCTGTCTGTCTCTGATGATTTCTGCAAGTTCATCATCAGAAGCTTCATCATCAGAAGGCACATGGAATGCGACCTGTTTCTTCTTTGGACTTGGCTGAGGACCTCGTCCAGCTGTTGCTTTGGTCTTCAGCAGAGTCGGGCCAGATGATGACTTTGGTGCAGCTGAGGAACTTGCTGAAACACCAGAGGCAATCGAGAAACGAGCAGTCCTTTGACATGTAGCCAGATGCACAGGAGCTGAGGACTTTGGTGGAGCAGTAGCAGTGTGAGTAATTTGCCGTGGGGGCGCTTCTGAGGAACTTGGTCGTGAGGGCGCTGTTGGTGAAGCACTTGGCTTACGAGCAGGCTTCTTTGGCATGGATTTCCTCGGTTTGACCGAGGCCTCAGTAGTGGTAGCAGTGGCAGAATCCTTATTGAATTTCTTCACTGCCTCCTTGGCTTGTCTTGCCAATTTAGCTTGGCGCTTAGCCCATTCTTCAGGAAAGTCCTTACCACGTTTGATGCTTGTGGGATCAGCTACTTGGCCAGGTGCCAATGGAGCTCTTGGGCATGGAGGATTGAGGGCGAATTTCTTCATGTACTTTGGAGTCACATATCTGTATTCCCTCCATTCCCTTGCCCATCTCCATTCAATCTTCTGAATGCGCACCTTGCGCTGATTTTTGTTTTCTTTGCCAAATTTTTCTTCATCAGGTGTGCAATAGTCAGCATAAATTTCCTCAGGGATTTCAAACGTAGTCATAACCTCGGGTTTCTTTCCTTCTTTCTGCGGCTTCTTACCGTCTGCCATATTCTTCAGTTGAGGAATTTGAACAATTGAGTTCTCTGAAGAAGTATGCAGTTTTTCTTTGAGGAACGCTGCAAATGAGTTAAGTTGATGAGAACCTAGTGATTCAGCAGCAGACATGAGTACCTGTGAACAGAGTACAGGTGCGAGGAATTCGGAGAGGTCATATGCGTTCTGAGAAGGTTTTTCGAAAAGAACAAGTTTTGAGGAATTTGACCAGATGAACCTTGAGGAATTTCACTAAGCGTTCTTGTCTTAGGTTCCAGAGTTGTACAGATCGAAGATCCACACAATTAGGGAATCTTGAAGAAAATGATTGCTTAGAGAAACAGTTCAAGATCATATGATGTGTGTGGTGTTCATATGTGTGAAGATTTGAAGAATAAACACCTTTGAAGATTTTCAGGAAAGCTTGAGAATCAAAGCGAGTAATAAAAGTAACTTTTAATTACCCGAAGTGAAGAACACGACGAACTGAGAAGAACAGATGGGAAGTTCGTCAGGTTAGATCTTCCTTGCCCTAACTCGGCGGAGGAAGACAGCTACGGTGGCGGCGGAGTGAAGATTTCCGCGGTCGGCGTGAGTACGACGGCGACGGGGTCGAGGCAGCAAAGCTCTTCCTCACCGGCGACGATGGAGTAGCGGCGGGGCTAGGGTTTGATGAGCTCGAGTGAGAGAGTAGAGATCGAGCGGAGTAAATGAAGTGAGGAAGGGGAGAGGGGTATTTATAGACACGGTGAAAAACTGTTCGCCCGAAGATTTGGGACGAACATGCCCCTGCCCTTTCTCCTTCACGCGACATGTGTCACCCACGTACTGTGTAGTGGAGATCGTGGGTGAATAGAATAATGCATCGTGGGATGCGGAACAGTTTGAGCAGCAAAACCGAAAATTTTGATAAGATTTGTTTTAAAGTTTCGTTCGCAATTTCTTCAGCTGACCAGGACACAGTGAAGATTTTGAACAAGTTTCAAATAGAACGCACATGAAGAATTTGTGAATAGATTGGGTTGAGTATAGCATAGAGGGGGAAGGGTCCGATCACATTCACTTAGCAGAAAAAAAACAACTTGAAGAAATAGCAATAAGTGAATGTTGTAGAGGACATAAACTCATATATATATATAGCCAATGAAGAAAAACGAAGGAAACAGTGAAGATTTTGGAAAGTTGAAGAATAAAAAAAACTAAAGAATTTCAAAATTGAGGAAAAACTCAAATTGAAGATTTTCAACTTTTTGTGGTGGCGTGACCCACCGTATAAGAATGATGATTTCAGACACCGCGTACAATTGTCGTAGGGCTCTGAGAATCAAATTCTTCATTAATTTCTTCACACTTAGAGTGTTATTCTTCATTGATTGAAGAAAAACGTTTCTTCATGTGTTTCACATCTAAGTCATCAATTTTGCATAAGTGTTAGGATGTGTGTCCTTTTCAAAGAACATTCGAAGATTCTAAGATATTTAGCTCACACCGCAACTTGCTAAATCTCTTCTCATCCAAGGGCTTAGTGAAGATATCAGCTAGCTGTTCTTCAGTCTTCACGTGCTCGATGGAGATGTCGCCCTTCAACACATGATCACGAAGAAAATGATGATGAATTTGAATGTGCTTTGTCTTCGAGTGCTGAACTGGGTTGTGAGCAATCTTGATGGCACTCTCATTGTCGCAGAGGAGAGGCACATTCTTCACGTTGACGCCATAGTCCTTGAGTGTTTGCTTCATCCAAAGTAGTTGAGCACAGCAAGAGCCAGCAGCAATGTATTCAGCTTCAGTGATACGCAGTTCTGTTTCTTCGAGGACCAACAGACCAAAGATCGTCCGAGGAAATGACAAGTGCCAGAAGTTGACTTGCGGTCCACACGATCACCAGCATAGTCAGAGTCAGAATATCCAATGAGATCAAAAGCAGAGCCCTTGGGATACCATAATCCTAGTGTTGGTGTTTGAGCTAGATATCGAAGAATATGCTTCACAACCTTATGGTGTGATTCCTTCGGTGCAGCTTGAAATCGGGCACACATGCAAACACTAAGCATTATATCTGGCCTAGTTGCACATAAGTACAATAAAGAACCAATCATGGAGCGGTATACCTTGTGATCGAAGTCAATACCATTTTCATCAGTGCATAGATGGCCTTTTGTGGGCATAGGAATTTTGACGCCTTTGCAATCTTGCATGCCGAATTTCCTCAGTACATCTTTGAGGTATTTCTCCTGAGATATGAATATGCCATTGCGCTGTTGAGGAATTTGAAGACCTAAGAAGAATTTCAACTCTCCCATCATAGACATTTGATATTCTTCACTCATCATATAGGCAAATTCATCACTATAACGTTGGTCAGCACAGCCAAAGATAATATCATCAACATATATTTGGCACACAAACAGTTCACCAGCATAAGATTTAGTAAAGAGAGTAGGGTCGAGTGAACCGGGTGTGAAGCCATTCTTCACGAAGAATTCCTTCAATGTATCATACCACGCCCGAGGGGCTTGCTTGAGGCCATAGAGGGCCTTATTAAGTCTGAAGACTTTGTCAGGATTCTTTGGATCTTCAAAACCTGGGGGTTGAGCAACATATACTTCTTCCTCAAGCTTACCATTGAGGAATGCACTTTTCACATCCATTTGATATAAGATGATATCATGATGATTAGCATAAGCAAGTAATATGCGAATAGCCTCAAGTCTAGCAACAGGTGCAAAAGTTTCATCGAAATCAATTCCTTCAACCTGTGTGTGGACTTGAGCTACCAGTCGTGCCTTATTCCTTACCACAAGGCCATTTTCATCTTGCTTGTTGCGGTAGATCCACTTTGTGCCAATGATATTATGCTTGCGAGGATCTGGACGTTTGACCAGTTCCCAGACATTGTTGAGCTTGAACTGATGTAATTCTTCTTGCATAGCCTGAATCCACTCCGGCTCCAAAAATGCTTCATCTACCTTAGTGGGCTCTGTGATAGAGACAAAAGCATAGTGCCCACAAAAGTTAGCTAAATGTGAAGCTTTTGAGCGTGTGAGAGGACCTGGCGCTTCAATGTCATCGATGATCTTGTCAACTTGTACTTCTTTTGCAACGCGAGGATGAGCTGGTTGTCGTTGAGGTATTTGATCATTTTCCTCAGCACCATTGTCTTCATCATTATCTTCAGGTGCGTCAGCTCGACGTTCTTCGCATACTGGAATGAATTCTTCAGCAAATTCTTCAGTAGGAATGACATCCTCAGTTGCCTTGAACTTGATAGAATCCTCAGGTGCTGGTTCATCTAACACAGAAGGTAGGCGCTCTCTTTGCGAGCCATTAGTTTCATCGAACCGCACATCTACAGTTTCAACAATCTTGTGAAGAGTGATGTTGAAGACTCTGTAGGTGTGCGAGTCCTTTCCGTAACCAAGCATAAAACCTTCATGTGCTTTCGGTACAAATTTATAATTGTGGTGACGATTGATCCATCAGCCACCCGTAGTGAGGCAATGTTGTTCCTGGGGAAATGTTCAGTAGCGACTCTATGGAAGAACTTGGTGTTGCCATCACCAAATTTGAATTGCCTAACAGTGCAGCGTTTCTTCCAGTACGCTTTTTTGCATTCAAGCAGATGGAGAAGGTGCCTCTTCAGGATGTTTCTGAAGTTTGCTTCTGGCACCGACAATCGCCTACGCTCCTCAAGACCATCAATCTCTAGGAGAGTTTTATTACAGTTATCGATCAGCACAGAAAGCTTGGAAATTTTCTTGCTCATACCTGAGGGTTTTGAGCTTTTTGCACAGGACCGCAGCAGCGTTCGGGGCGTAACAATGTTTGTTCCATGAACGTTGCACAACATCAAAGAAACCTAGTTGCTTGATCCAGTAATCCTCAAAGCGAAACAATTTGGTCTTTGGTATTTTGGTCTGGATACTGACATACCAAGGCACATGATCTGATGTGGGCCTCCTAGAGGCATGACTAAAGTGTTCGGGTATTTGGCCACCCAATCAACAGAGGTAAAGTGCCAGTCTAGCTGCTCGAGGAGGGGATTCTTTTGCATATTACTCCATGTGAACGCACGTCCTTTGATCGGTATTTCTACCAGCGAGTGTCTACATATGAATTCATTGAAGATTAGCATGTCATTAGCATTACCACCCCCACGGTTACGATTATCGGGCGCTCTGATATAGTTGAAGTCACCTAGTATTAGCCAATCTTCCCCATTTGGGATTTGTAGGTCAAAGAGCCAGGCAGTAAATAGAGCTCTGTTGGGGTCGGCGCATGGACCATAAACGTTAACTAGAGTCCACGAATCGTTGGACTGGGTCGAAGTAAACCTGGCGCCAAGAGCGAAGGATTAAGACAAAACAGAAACACCAGTGAAAACTGAACTCATCCAGGCAGTAATTAAGCCCCCAGAATTACCCACAGACGGAACAAATTGAAACATATCAAACTTCTTAGGGCAAAAGAGTTTAACATACGACGCATCAAAAGTTTCGCACTTGGTTTATTGAAAGCAAACTACCGAACACCCACTAATTTCAATTGCATTACGGATCGCCAACTGCTTTTCTTCGGAGTTGATGCCACGCTCGTTCCAATAGAGAATGTTCCATTGTTTATTTGTCGCCATTTAAGATTAGTTCAGCATCGGATCGCCCCCTTGGCCATGTGCCAGGAGAATCTGATCACTAAGATCTTTAGCTGGAATCCCACAAAACTCAGTTCCCAGACCCTGCAGTTGCTGAATCGAGGTTGGGGGGTATATCCTCGGACTGAGCCACTGCAGGCTTCAGTGCCACTGGGGAGCAGGGGTCTGTCACCTTGGAGGAACTAGCAATCGCAGGAGCTTTCCTAGACTTGACCCTGGAAATTGGTTTCTTAGCGTCAGTGATAATATTTGCTTCGAATCCATCATACCTAGTAGCCCTTGAGCTACGCCTCAGACAGATCGTGTCAACTGGCATTTTCTCTGCAAGGATCATCTTCCGAATATATTTGTTCATGGGCTTGGCCACGACAGTTTCAGAAGATTCAGACATGATAGCATCAACCTTGGGCATTCCATCAGACTCGTTCATCTCAGGTAGAGTGACAGTTTCCGCATAGTTTGCCCAGATCTCCGCAGGTATGGCAGTAACATTACGAAGATGGGGAAGCCATGCAACCTCAGGGCGGATCTACGCGTTCATACAGTACAGACCTTTGCTCACCGCAGCACATGCATAATTCAAAAGAATAAGAGGGTTCAGAGGGAACACCCCTTTCATCAAACAATCCTCAGGCGCAGTGATGCAGCGAGTGTACCTTCCAAACGAAATTGTCCAGAGGAATTGCAGAAACAGGTACCCTTCCTCAGCCTGAACTTCCACATCAAGCGAGCTCCCATTGGCGCGCACAAACTGCAGCCCAGAAGTATGTGTTCCATTGACCAGTGCATCTGCAGCCTCTGAGATTTCAGAATATATCGACCACTCATCCTGGGGATCATCAGTGGTGTTGCTCTCTCTTTCCACACCGTCCATGAGAGATGGGCCCGTGTACTGGAACAAGGTTCTGAAGCTAAAACCCCTGTATGGTGGTGGTGCAACTGGCCATTCACCCCAACCTCCATTCTGAGTCTGCTGCTATGGCGCCTGCTGCTCCCAGGCTTCGTCAATCTGCTGCTGCAGCCATCTCTGATGATCAAGAGCCCATTATTGTGCCGCCGTCAGATATGGAAAATCGTACGGGTGTGGGGAAGCGTTCATTGGCGGAGCATCATCTTCATTGCCAACCAGATCAGGAATTGTGTGCCTTCCATTCAGAACATAAACCGGAACCGACCATGATCTGCCCATACCTGGCAGAGTGCCAATGCGCTTGATAACCAAGCTGTGGGGGACTTGCGCGATGTCACTGATGATGACTTGCACCAGCACTCTCTCTTTATTGTGCCCAGGCCTGTGCCAGAGATCCAGCTTCCCAAAGCACGAAACCGCCTTGTTGATGTAGTGATCATTCTGGTAGTCCATAGGAAAGGCAAGAAACAGGACCCAAGCAACATACTAAAACGGGCATCTGCGCATATTTTCTCCTTCGTCATGAGGCAAAAAAGAGAAGGTCATATCCTCATCTATGGGATCTAATTGATGCGGACTCTCCTGAATAAACTGATCCCTCAAAGCAACATCAGCAAAAGCAACCATGCCTATACCAATCGGATAAACAAATGCCTCTGGCACATCTAGATGGAAATCCTCTCTCATGATGCGAACTACCTCATCCAACACTAACTGTTTCTGGTGATCTGGGACCGGAGGGACAGCGGTAACAATGGCATACCTGTCATGGCTCAAAGGCGGATCATCCACCACCATCATGTTGCGAGCTAGCCTGTGATCTGGTCCACGCTCAATCCTTGCTCCCATCGGCACAAACTGGAACGGCCTCACCGGGAAGTTGGCCATGGTAGCAGCGGTGGCGACAGTGGTCTCAGCAGTCCGAGGCAAAGCAGGGGAGGAGGGGGTGTGTCGCTCTGCTCGTTGGCTGACAAGGGCGGTGGAGACGGCAGAGGTAGTACTGCTTGAAGCGGAAGCGTCCGCCCAATGACTAGCGAGGGAGGGGGGGCAACTATCGGCACTTCCTTTCTGGGATGCCAAACTAGTTTTTTAATAGGAATATTTGGATTCTGCGATGGTATGATTGAATGAACTCGCGGCAACCCTTTCATGCTGATACGATCTTGCCATTCCACCTTCCTCTTTTTCCAATTAAATCGAGGAGCAGAATCCGTGGCACAGAAATTGGCCCCATGGCCCAGCAGATTGCATCGCTTGCACCAGATAAGCCCAGGACAGAACTCCCTCGGATGGGCCAGGCTATTACATATAGTGCATGTTTTAGCTGGCCGGCCCACCACCTTCCTCAAGCAGAAACATGCACGTTCAAAATCATGGCAAGTGCCACAGATTTTAGCATGGCAGTTAATAGCTGCATGATCGTCCCCACAACATATGGTACAACAGCCCAAAAGATGGTAAATGAAATCGGAGGGAGGCAGATCCTCCAAATCAAAAGATTTTTGGATACTTACATCATCATAATTAGCTTGCCTTAGGTCCAAGATATCCTCCAAAACCGATGCCGGAATTTTGCGCCAAATCTGTTCACGATGATTCTTACCTAAGAATCTTTTGGTGGTGATTGCCGTATGATCCGAAGAGACTGGGATTTGCAAACTATCAAAGAACAGACTGTCTTGCAAATTCTCAAGTTGTGCATTATTGAGTGAAAGAGCTGTCATGAGTTGTAATGCTGGTGAGCATCCTGGTTGAGCAGAAGCCTCGTCGAAAGAATTCAATAAGTTGGTTGAACGCTGCAAGCAAAACCCAAACTTGGCAAATTCCTTTGAGGCTGAGCCATCTTTAGATGCACTTTTTTCTAGAAAATGCAAATTAGAACGAATGGCTTTAGAGGCACTACTCCCAAGAGGAGCGTTGTCCTCAACTTGATCCATAGCTGGCACATTCCAAGGGTGTTTGAAGAGACCAAATTGACAAACAAAATCTGGCCAAACCCCATCCCGTAGGGAATAAATGAAGTGTCCAACTTTATTAGAAGCCACCGAAAACCTAAAATTCCTTGCTCCAATAGATGTAACTTTGAAAGTAGAAGCAACTCCTCCAATGCAACATTGTAAGGCCAAGCCAAACGAAGCACATGTCAAGGGAAAAGAAGCAGAAGAGAACGTAGCCACCAAGAAAAATTCCTTGGAGGAAGCGTCCGGGGAAAAATGGACCGTGGATCTAAAGCGCCTACGAACCTGGTCCTCGACCTTAAGGCCGGGGTTGAAGTCCTAGTGGAGGAGCCCTTCCATGGTGGATCAGAGAGATCCATTGCCGTCGGAGGTGGAGGTGGAGGTTGAGGTGGAGGGGAGGGAGGGGGTGGAGGGAGCCATCTCAATTTTCTCAAACCTTTTGAGATTCATTGTGAAGCTAGTGGTCATGGCATAGGAGGTGTGTTAACACAAGAGAAGTGCCCCATAGCATATTTTACTGAGAAACTTTCCGGAGCGCAACTCAATTATCCCATCTATGACAAAGAGTTATATGCTTTAGTGCGAGTTTTGCGTGAATGGGAACATTATCTTCGCCCTCATGAATTTATCATTCATACCGATCACGAAATGCTTAAGTACTTAAAAGGACAAACTAAGTTGAACAAGTGCCACACTAAATGGAGTGAATTCATAGAGTCTTTTCCTTATGTCATCAAGTACATCAAGGGTAAGGAAAACATAGTAGTGGATTCCCTTTCCCACATATGCACACTTGTCACTAAACTTGAATTTAATGTCATTTGCTTTGAGCACATAATATACTTGTATACACACGATCCTACTTTTGTTATTCCTTATGCTAAGTGTTTGATGCATACATCTTGGGAACGATATTACATCAAGGATGTTTATCTTATGAGAGCTAACAAACTTTGCATTCCCGTGTCTTCTCTTTGTTTGCTCCTTTTGCAAGAGGCTCATGGAGGCAGACTCATGGGACACTTTGGACATGACAAGACATTCGCCATGCTCTCCACGAACTACTTTTGGCCCAATATGTTCCGCGACATCTCACGCTTCACCAACCGATGCTCTACATATCGCAAAGCTAAGTCAAAAGATCAATACCATGGTCTTTACATGCCTCTTCCTATTCCTTATCAACCTTGGGAAGACATTAGCATGGACTTTGTACTTGGTTTGTCTTGAACTGAAAATGGAAAGGATTCCGTGTTTGTTGTTGTAGACCGATTCTATAAAATGGCTCATTTTATCCCATGCAACAAGATAGATGATGCTTCACATATTGCGAATATCTTTTGTAGGGAAATCTTGCACCTACATGGAGTGCCCAAGACGATCGTCTCGGACCGCGGCGTCAAGTTCTTGACTTACTTTTGGAAGACTCTATGCGCCAAGCTCGGAATCAAGCTCTTATTCTCTTCGGCATACCATCCCCAAACCGACGGCCAAACGGAGGTGATGAACTGTACACTCTCCACTCTACTTTGCGTGTTAATCAAGAGGAACATCAAGGAGTGGGAGGAGTGTCTACCCATCGCCGAGTATGCCTACAACCGCGCAAGACATTCGACTACCGGCAAGTCCCCTTTCGAGGTCGTCTATGGTTTCAACCCATTGTCCCCATTGGACATTCTACCTCTTCCACTACAAGAGCGCACCAACATGGACGCGAGTGCACGAGCAAGCTACCTCAAGAATATGCATGAAGATACGAAGCACACCATCGAGCGCCAAGTACAACGCCTCGCGACCAAGCTCAACGTAAACAAGCAACCCACAATATTCAACATTAGAGATCTCGTCTGGCTACACCTTCGCAAGGAGCGCTTCCTCAATGAACGCAAGTCCAAACTTCTACTACGAGCCGATGGACCCTTCAAGGTGCTTGAACGCTACTACAACAACGCCTACAAGATCGACCTCCCAAGCGACAAGTATAGTCTTCAATGTCCAAGACCTCTCGCCATACCATGGTGATGAAGCTTTCGATCTGAGGTCGGATCTTTCCAAAGGGAGGGGAGATGATGCGGAGCATCCCACGATCATCCCCATGGACGCATCTACATCTCCTACAACACCACTTGGACCAATGACAAGAGCACGTGCAAGATCTCTCGAAACTGAGGTGACATCACTCCTCTCACAACTCCCTTTCAAATCACAAGAGACATGGCTACTACCTCAAATGGAGACGCTTCGCATACTCAGGTACCAAGGAGTTAGCCATGGAGAAGCTAAGAAGCAAGGAGAAACGGAAGCGAAAGACATGCGTGAAGACAGAGAAGAAATGAGCCAAGTCCCAGGCTAGCCGGACGATCCTTACGAGGTCCCCGATGATCTGGACAGAGCCCGGACGATCCGGACCCTAGTCCGGATGATCCAGATAACGCGCCCAACGACACTCGAAGATGGACCCCAAAGCCCGACCATCCAGACGAGCACCCAGATCATCTGGACCCTAGCCGGACATCTGGACCCCCCTCCGGACATCCGGACCATCGTCGCCACCGTCTGCCCCTTCGACTCATCCGGGTCATCTCCTGGATCATCCGGACACTGACCTAGATCATCCGGACCCCCGCCTGCGTGCGCGTGTTCGGCCGAGGCCCATGTTCCCCTTCGTCCCCTTAGCCTATATATATGACTCCTCCATCTCTCTTCTAGGGTCAGCATTGTGATAGCTCATACTTTGATATAGAGCTTTGCTCATCCATCTGGATCTACTCCACCGCGAGGGACTGACACCTCTTCAGAGAAGATCCACGTTGGATTCAAGACCTCCTCTCGGAGAAGACCATCTTCAAGACCTCCTCACAGAGAAGAATCGGTTACCCTATGTATCGTCCCTTGTTGGATTCGGATCTTGTACCCTTTTGTGTTTCGAGGATCTAGCGCATGTGTGACTATATTCTTGTTGGTTGAGTGTTATCTCCTGTGTTTCCCTCGTGTTCCCCTTGTTTCCCCTCTCGTGTTCTTCATGTTCTTGGTAGGATTCCGAAAGATCGGGCATCTAGGGTTCTCCCCTACATCACTTGCCTACCTTTGATTATGCTTATACTATATGGAGAAATCTTGAGGAACGCTTTCCAAACTACTCTTTGAAAAATCTAGATGATATTCTTCGGAAAGTCCATAGCTTTTCGTAAGATGAAACCTAGTGATCCTAAATTTGATGATTGCATATTTGAGCTTCGTGATCTCATGCGTGCCAAAGGAGATGCTGGAGTCATTAGTAGCATCATTTCTCAAATTATTATAAATCACAAAGATGTGCATTGTCATGAACTTAAATCAAATGAATCACCTTCTCTAGGTGATGATCAATCCCAAGACGATGTTTAACATGGATATTATGATGAGGATGATGATAGTGACTTTGATCTCGATGAGTCTATGAGATAGTTTGGTCTTATGGCTAACCTTCACGGTTACATGGCCAGCGGAAAAGAATGGGTTCTTGATAGTGGATGTACCGATCACATGACTGGTGACAAGGATATGTTTCAAGAGCTTGCTGAAAACAATGTTCCCCGAAAGTATGTCACTTTTGGTGAGAACCCAAAGGGTAAGGTGGTTGGCCTTGGTAAGGTGGACATCTCACATGACAGCTCCATCCAAAATGTTATGCTTGTTGAATCTCTTGGCTACAATTTGCTTTCCGTATCTAGACTAGCCAATTTCGGTTTAATGTCCTATTTATTGAAGTAGATTGCCAAGTGTTTCGAAGAGATAATCATAATATGGTCTTTACCGGTATACGTAGAGGTGATCTATACATTGTTGATTTCACTAAAGAGGCTCAACCTAGAACTTGCTTAATTGTTAAGTCTTCTAAAGGCTGGTTGTGGCATAGAAGGTTAGGTCATGTGGGCATGCCAAATCTTGATAAGCTTATTAAAGGTGATCATATCCTTGGAGTTAAAGATGTTGTATTTGACAAGGATAGACTTTGCAGTGCTTGTCAAGCAGGAAACCAAGTTGGAGGAAGTCATCTTGTGAAGAACATCATGACCATGAGAAGACCACTCGAGCTGCTTCATATGGATCTATTTGGTCCCAACGCCTACAAGTGTCTCGGTGGTAACTCATTCGGTTTGGTCATTGTTGATGATTTTTCCAGATTTATGTGGGTGTTCTTTCTTGATGATAAATCGCAGGTCCAAAAGATCTTCAAAAACTTTGCTAGGAAGGCCCAAAAATAATTTGAAGTGAAGATTCAAGAAGGTTTGAAGCGACAACGAAACGACGTTCAAGAACGCCAATGTGGTTACCTTTCTTGACGAATAAGGCATCTCACATGAGTTCTCGGCTATGTGCACGCCTCAACAAAATGGAGTTGTTGAAAGGAAGCACCGGGCGCTCATTGAGATGGCAAGGACAATGCTTGATGAATACAAGACACCAAGACATTTTTGGGCGGAAGCGGTTGAGACAGCTTGTCATGCAACAAATCAACTATATCTTCACAAGCTTCTTGGGAGGAGGCATACGAGCTTCTCACCGGTAACAAACCCCAAGTTGGTTACTTTCAAGTATTTGGCTCAAAATGTTACATTATTGATAAGCATTGTCATTCAAAATTTGCCCCTAAATCTCATGAATGTTTTCTACTCGGTTACGGCTCAAACTCTCACACTTACCTTGTCTACAACAATTTCACCATAAAGGTTGAAGAGACGGTAGATATGAAGTTTGATGAATCTAACGGCTCACAAGTAGACCAATTGCCGATTGATGTAGGAGATAAAGATCCCTCGGAAGTAATTCAAGACTTGTCTATTGGCAAGATTCTCCCAACGGAGGTGAAGGAGAGTACCTCGTCCGTTCAAATGGAAGCCTCAACTTCATGCCAAGGTGAACCACAAGTTGACTTGGAGACATCCACAAGTGGAACACATCAAGATGATGGAAACGAGGATGTAGACCAAGATGAACCACATCAACCTCCTTCTCCACCTCCGCAAGAGAACAATAACGCCAATGAAAATGAAGGAAGATAAGAGGAAGAATAAGACAATGAAGAGGATGTTCCACCCCCGAGCAAGAGTCTCAAGAGATCATCCCGTCGAACAAATCTTCGATGATATTCAAATCGGGAGAATAACTCGCCTTAAGAGTCGTTTGGCTAACTTTTGTGAACATTACTCATTCATTTCTAGTATTGAACCTATGAAGGTTGAAGAGGCTCTTGATGATCCGGATTGGGTGAAAGCTATGCACGAAGATCTACACAATTTTGAGAGGAACCAAGTATGGACATTGGTTGAAAAGCCCGATGAGAAGCACAATGTCGTTGGAACCAAATGGGTGTTTCGTAATAAGCAAGATGAAGATGGACAAGTTGTGCGCAACAAGGCTCGTCTCGTTGCTCAAGGCTACACTCAAGTCGAAGGTATGGACTATGGTGAGACATATGCCCCCATTGCTAGACTTGAGTCCATATGCATCCTACTTGCTTATGCCAATCATCATGACATTACTTTATATCAAATGGACATAAAAAGTGCTTTTCTAAATGGTGAAATTCAGGAGGAAGTCTATGTTAAACAACCTCCTGGCTTTGTTAATCCTAAGAAATCTGATCATGTTTACAAACTTCACAAAGCTCTTTATGGTCTTAAACAAGCTCCTAGATCATGGTATAAATGCTTCACCAAGTTTCTTATTGAAGAAGGCTTTGAAATGGGGAAAATTGATTCTACTGTTTTTACTAAAAGGGTTGATGGTGAATTATTTGTGTGCCAAATTTATGTGGATGATATCATATTTGGTTCAACTAACCCTCATTTTAGTGAAAAGTTTGGAAGGCTAATGTCGGAGAAGTTTGAGATGTCTATGATGTGTGAACTCAAGTTCTTTATTGGTTTGTAAATCAAACAAACTAAGGAAGGTACTTATGTTTCCCAAACTAAGTATACTAAGGACTTATTCAAGAAGTTCAACATGCAAGGAAGCAAAGGTATGAAAACGCCCATGCCTACTAGTGGACATCTTGACTTGACTAAGGATGGCAAACCGGTTGATCAAAGGTTTACCACTCTATGATTGATTCATTTTTATATCTATGTGCCTGCCATCCCGATATTATGCTAGTGTGTGCATCTGTGCACGATAATAATCGGACCCCAAAGAATGTCATCTTAAGGCTGTAAAAAGGATAGTGAGATACTTAATTCATACACCAAACTTTGGCATTTGGTATCCTAAGAGGTCTTCTTTTGTTCTTGTTGGCTACTCCGACTCAGACTATGCCAGAGAAAAGGTTGATAGAAAGTCCACTTCGAGTACTTGTCAATTTCTTGGTAGATCTCTTATATCTTGGTCCTCCAAGAAACAAAACTCGGTATCCTTATCCACCGCCGAAGCGGAATACATTGTCGTTGGATCATGTTGTGCTCAATTACTTTGGATGACCCAATCTCTTAAAGATTATGGGATACATGTGAAACATGTTCCATTGCTTTGTGATAATGAAAGTGCTATTAAGATTGCTCACAATCCCGTGCAACATTCTTGGACTAAGCATATTGAAGTTCGTCATCATTTCATTCGAGATCATGTTGCTAAAGGTGACATGAGTCTTAAGCATGTTCGTACCGATAAGCAATTGGCGGATATTTTCACCAAACCTCTTGATGAGAAAGTTTTTTGTCATTTGAGAGGTGAATTGAACATCATTGATTCTTCAAACTTGGAGTAGAAACTCCATCTCGATGCATGCAAGGTAGGAGCCTTTCTATGACTAATGCATGATATTTCTCTTAAGATGATGATCATGTCTTGGATCTTGATGTCTGCTAGAACTACGTCGGCATTTCCCCAAAGAGGAAGGGATGATGCCGTATAGAGACGGTAGGTATTTCCCTCAGTGATGAGACCAAGGTTATCAAACCAGTAGGAGAACCTCCTCACACCATGTAAACAGCACCTGCACACAAATAACAAATACTCGCAACCCAGCGTATTAAAGGGGTTGTAAATCCCTTCCGGGTACGGCACCTCAAAATAGGCAAATAACGTGAGGTAAAAGTGGTAGATAGGATAAATAGATCGCGGAACAAATAAATTGCAGCAAGGTATTTTTGTATTTTTGGTTTAATAGATTTGAAAATAAATGCAAGAGAAGATAGATCGTAAAGGCAAATATGATGAAAAGAGACCCGGGGCCGTAGGTTTCACTAGTGGCTTCTCTCAAGAAAAATAGCAAATGGTGAGAAAACAATTACTGTTCGGCAATTGGTAGAACTTCAAATGATCAAGACGATATCCAGGCAATGATCATTATATAGGCATCACGTCCAAGATTAGTAGACCAACTCCTGCCTGCATCTACTACTATTGCTCCACACATCGACCGCTATCCAGCATGCATCTAGTGTATTAAGTTCATGAGAAAATGGAGTAATGCAATAAGAACGATGACATGATGTAGACGAGATCCATTTATCTATTGTGGAGATATAGATCTCATCTTGTTATCCTTATTAGCAATGATACATAGGTGTCGGTTCCCCTTCTGTCATTAGGATCAAGCACCGTAAGATCGAACCCACTACAAAGCACCTCTTCCCATTGCAAGATAAATAGATCAAGTTGGCCAAACAAAACCCAAATATCGGGGAAGAAATATGAGGCTATAAGAAATCATGCTTATAAGAGATCAAAGAAGACTCAAATAACTTTCATGGATAAAAACATAGATCTGATCATAAACTCAAAGTTCACCGGATCCCAACAAACACACCGCAAAAAGACTTACATCATATGGATCTCCAAGAGACCATTGTATTGGTAATCAAGACACACACACACACACACACAGACACACACACACACACACACACACACACAGAGAGAGAGAGAGGAAGCCATCTAGCTAGTAACTACAGACCCATAGGTCTACAAAGAACTACTCACGCATCATAGGAGAGGCACCAATGGAAGTAGTGAACCCCTCCATGACGGTGTCTAGGTTGGATTTGGTGGTTCTGGACTCTACGGTGGCTGGATAAATATTTCTTCGACTCCCATAGAGTTTCTGGAATATTGTGGTATTTATAGAGAAAAGAGGCGGTTCGGGGGGCACCCGAGGTGGGCAGCACCCACCTGGGCGCGCCTGGGCCTCATGGCGCTCCTTGGTGGGTGCTGCTCCCCTCGAGCAGCCCCCGAGGTGCTTCCTTGGCCCCTTGGCTTTCTTCTGGCCCAAAAAATCCTCCAGGAGTTTCATTGCGTTTGGACTCTGTTTGATATTGATTTCCTTCGATGTAAAAAACATGCAGAAAACAGCAACTGGCACTTGGCACTATGTCAATAGGTTAGTACCAAAAATGATATAAAATGACTATAAAATGATTGTAAAACATTCAAGAATTATAATATAACAGCATGGAACAATCAAAAATTATAGATACGTTGGAGACATATCAGATCTATACTTGTACCCTTGCATGTTATCTAACCCTGTAGGTACTTGGATGAGCTCAAATCCATGAGATTGCAAGTCAGTTACATCTTAAGCAATCTCTACATCATCAAGTTTCTACTATATGGTTGTGGAATACAAGGAAGGATGACCTCACTCAACATATCCTTTGACAATTTCTATATATCAAAATTCATTTGGTATCAAGTTACATGTTTGTCATTTTTGGATACATAAGTGCTCTTCCTTGCAAGACTAACCCATGTAGGAAGATGAACTTAAACTTCAAGTGATGCTCTCAACTCTTGATGGACTACATAAACCTTGAGATTCCAACACAAGTTCAACTACATGACCAAGATCGACACAACCCAAGGTATGTCATTCCATCTTAGAGAAGCTTTAACCCAAGTAATGAATTAAAGCAACTCAACAAGATGTGAATACATCAAAGTGCTTAAACAAAAAATGGTAACCCCATTTTGAGCTTAAACGACGAGTATGACCTATGATCAAGTGACTTCACTTGACTCCTAAGTCCATATACTCTAACATAGGTGACTTTGTTGCTGACCCCTTCTAGATGAAGTTCACTAGAGTTTCTACTTGTTGTTTTTGCTTATTTCTTTGTGTTTCCTTTTTTCAAATAAAACTTCATCTAGATCCCTTATCTTTTTATGTGTTTCTAATTCTTTGCAAATCCTTCAGTAAATTCCTTGCAAATCTTTAAGTGATTCTATTTGCCAACTGAGTTGAGTTGACAAAATGTTTACTTTGTGCTGAACTCGGTCTAACCGATTCAAATTTCAAACCTATCGGTCTAACCGAAACACATGGTATACTTGTGAATGGATCATCGGTTCAACCGACACGGTCTAACTCGGTTGCACCGATCAGGATACTCTGTGACCTCGCCAACTCGGTGTCACCGATGAAAACGAATCGGTGTTACTGATTTTAGTGCTGCAGAAAACCTTTTGCCATTGCATCCTGCACATCTTTTCCAGCTCCACTCAATGATTCTTATCCTCTGCCCGCATCATAATCTACGTGCTGCTTTGTAATGTGTCTCAAGGACCCAACCAAATAGACTCATACACCATAAGATCCCTTCTAGGAAATTGATGTCAAACGGGGAGAGAGAGACCACATCAAAACTTATCACATATGGGAGAGAAAGACATCTTAGCCTCCCTAGGGGCTTATTGTCAATAGAGGAGAGAAGCCACATGTCTTCAAAAGGGGAAAGACATGTTAAGACTTGTTTGATTGAACCATTTCTTGCTTTAATGGTTCTTTCTCTAATTTTCTTTTCCTTCTTTGCACTGGTTTTCTCTTACCCTACCTTCTCCCATTATCCAATATCAGATTCAGGGGGAGAAAGACCTCAAATCCAAGGGAAGAAAATCTTTGGAATTCATTGCATATCTTTAATCTTTAGGGACATGTCTATATCGAAATGGAGTACTAAGTACTCACCCATTACATGTCATCCCAGTCTTGGTACTCTTGTGGTTTTCTGAACTTGCTTTACTTGGAGTGTTCTTGTGTTATCTAAGTTTGTTTTCTCAAGCTCATCTCTTCCTAAACCAGCTCAAGACCACAAGGTAAGTATATGCATCACACTCATGTGCATGATGATCTCTTGCTACTGCACATAATGTTTGCAAGAAGGATTCATGAACATGAAGGTATACCTATTCTATCTACATCATTTGGTCTGATGCATATAGACAAGATACATGTAACTCATTGCTTGCTCTGACATGCTTATGCATTCACATGTTCTTACATTCCATCATTACATGATTGCATACATGCAGGGGGAGCATATGCATGTTACATGTCTTTCCAAAGCTTTACATGTTGCTATTCATATCTTTATCTAAAGCTTTGATGTATGTTGTGATCATAACCAAGAAGGGGGAGATTGAAAGCACAAGTGCTCCCTGGGTGATTTTGGTAATTAATGTCAACATATCTCTTGTTGGACTAGTGTTTTTATCAAGTACATTTCAGATGAGTTCAACAATGGAGTGCAAGGACAAGAGGATATGGAACCCCTTCAAAATGCTAAGGACAAAGATTGGCAAAGCCTCAAGACTCTGTATTTTAATTTTAGTGATCCAATATCACATTGAGTCCATTCGAAAGCCAATACTATTAAAAGGGGATGAGGTGTTGCTTAATGGTCTACTTGCTCAAAGTGCTTAGTGATATTGCTCCAAAACCCTCAACCACTTTCTCATTTCCACAAATGTCCAAAACCTAAAGTCAAACTTGGCCCCACCGATTTGATCTGTCCGGCGTCACCGAGTTCATTTGACATAGCCACTGACAGAAACCCTTATCAATTCGGTCATACCGATATGGATCTCGGTCTCACCGAGATGGCCTTGTAAACTCCCTGTTGCATATTGTAATTATTTTGGTCTCACCAAAATGTGCAATCGGTCCCATCGAGTTTTCCTGACCAACTCTCTGTTTGATCATTTGCTGAAATCGGTCTCATCGAGTTCGTGCGATCGGTCTCACCGAGATGAGGTTTTGCCCTAGCCCTAGCACATCGGTCCCACCGAATTGATCCCGTTGGTCCCATTGAGATTCCTAACATTCACATTTTGAACTAAATTGGTCTCATCGAGTTTCTCTATTCGGTCCGACCGTGTTGGGTAAGAAGTGTGTAATGGCTAGAATTTATGTGGAGGCTATTGTCAATGTCAAAACCGGCGGATCTCGGGTAGGGGGTCCCGATCTGTGTGTCAAGGCTGATGGTAACAGGAAGCAAGGGACACAGATGTTTACCCCGGTTCGGGCCCTCTCGATGGAGGTAAAACCCTACTTCCTTCTTGATTAATATTGATGATATGGGTAGTACAAGAGTAGATCTACCACGAGATCGTAGAGGCTAAACCCTAGGAGCTAGCTTATGATGGTATGATTGTAATTGTGATCGGCCTTGTAAGGACCAACCTCTCCGGTTTATATAGACACCGGAGAGGGCTAGGGTTTACATGGAGTCGGTTACAAGAAAGGAAACACAATATCCAGATCGCCAAGCTTGCCTTCCACGCAAAGGAGAGTCCCATCCGGACACGGGCCGAAGTCTTGAGTCTTGTATCTTCACGCTTCAATAGTTCGGACGTTGTACACAGTCCGGCTGTCCGGATACCCCCTAATCCAGGACTACCTTAGTAGCCCCTGAACCAGGCTTCAATGACGATGAGTCCGGCGTGCAGTATTGTCTTCGGCATTGCAAGGCGGGTTCCTCCTCCGAATACTCCAAAGTGGTTAGCGAACACGTAGACCGTGTCCGGATCTGTAAGATGATCTTCACATAGCATAAACCCGATCTGCTGGCAATCTTCGGGTGTTGTGCCCTTGTATCGTGGCCTGGTCCAACGCGGACTGGGGTTTCTTACCCCACCTCAACTCGTGTTATGAGGCGGTTTTATTGGCACATCCCATCGAGAGGCAGAGATCGTGTTCCTCTTATTACGGGATTTTCCATCAATATAGGCGTGCGTGACCCCATGACGGCCATTGGTATTACCCCGGGTGTTTTTGGATAAGCCTCAAATGGCCACACCAAGGACTCTTGATATTCATCCCCTTTATAAAAGGGGTCGAGGCCTATGCCTCTTTTCCACCTTCCTTGCGCCTTCTGGCACCTTGAGTTCTAACACCCGAAACCCAAGCTTCAACAGCCCAGATCCTTCAACATGTCCGGATTCGTCCCTCAAGGCCAGTGGGTGGCCTCCTCGATTCAAGAGGACGACATTGTGAAGCTTAGGGAGGTCAAATACCTGACCGCCGACATCCAACACAGGCTTCCTGCTCCAGGGCAGGTCATCCCCACACCGGAGCCTAATGAGTGCGTCATTTTTGTCCCGCACTTCCTCCACGGCCTGGGCTTCACCCTCGATCCCTTTGTGAGGGGCTCATGTTCTATTATGGGTTGGATTTTCATGATTTGGCTCCAGACGCTATCCTCCATATCTCTTCGCTCATTATCGTGTGCGAGGCTTTTCTCCACGTCACCCCACACTTCGGCTTATGGCTTAAGACCTTCAATGTGACGCCAAAGATGATCGAGGGGCGACATGCAGAGTGCGGAGGTGCCGTAATAAGCAGAAACGCCGATGCCCCATGGCCAGAGGGTTCTTTCCCAGAAGTGTCTAGTGTATGGCAACGGAGGTGGTTTTATGTCACGGCTCCAAGAGGCACAAAGTGGGTGGCTGCCCCCGAGTTTCGCTCGGGCCCTTCATCACAGTTGGCGTCTTGGACAGATGTAGGACGGAATTGGAGGCCCGCTGGTGATGAACGAGTACTGCAGAATCGCATCCGGGAGCTTCTTGAGAGGGACATTAACCTCGTCACCATAATGCAAGTGATGTTAATCTGACGGATGTTTCCGTGCCAACGCCGGCCTCTCCGGATGTGGGAGTTCAATCCGGAGGGTTCGCGGACTGTCAAGCACTTCTTCGGCTTGAAGCTTGAAGAGATGTTCAAATTATTCTTCGGACGGAAAGTAGTCTGTCCGGACACCACCGAGGATGCGGGCGTAAGCTGCAATCGCCTAGATACTCAACTAAGTAACCTTGATACCAGACGCCCTGTTTTGTATTTGTCATGATTGTTTATTCTGAAAATCAGCCGCATCCAGGAATGGCTTAGCAAGGCGGAGAGAATCAGGTGTCCGGTGCCACTTCCCGAAGGCTCATCCACCCCCACCATGGCCAAGATGCTCGACCGGGTACTCGGCAGAATGCCCTCGGGGAAAGACAAGGGGAGGAACGAAGAAACCGAACCCCACATGCTACGCATCCGAACCGGGGGAATTGTTACCTCCCCAAGGAGGATAATCGGGGAGGGGAGGCTAAGGCCTCCTCCCCGCGCGGGAAGAAGAGGTCCGCCTCCGAAGATTTGGAAGCGGAGATGCCCAAATTAGGGAAAGAAGACATCCCCAGGGGGCCTCGCTACCTCTTGAGCACTGCGTTGGATTTCCCCGAAGAGGAGAGGATGATGCAGCAAAGTAGTGTAAGTATTTCCCTCAGTTTTTGAGAACCAATGTATCAATCCAGTAGGAGACCAGGCACAAGTCCCTCGTACCTACACAAAACGATAGCTACTCGCAACCAACGCGATTAGGGGTTGTCAATCCCTTCACGGTCACTTACGAGAGTGAAATCTGATAGAGATGATAAATAATATTTTTGGTATTTTTGATAGATAGATGCAAAGTGAAAAGTAAAAGGCAAAGTAAAAACAAAGCAAGTAAATAAAGCGATAGAGATTGATATGATGAGAATAGACCCGGGGGCCATAGGTTTCACTAGTGGCTTCTCTCAAGAGCATAGATATTCTATGGTGGGTGAACAAATTACTGTTGAGCAATTGACAGAATTGAGCATAGTTATGAGCATATCTAGGCAATGATCATGTATATAGGCATCACGTCCGAGACAAGTAGATCGAAACAATTCTGCATCTACTACTATTACTCCACTCATCGACCGCTATCCAGCATGCATCTAGAGTATTAAGTTAAAAACAGAGTAACGCCTTAAGCAAGATGACATGATGTAGAGGGATAAATTCATGCAATAGGATAAAAACCCCATCTTGTTATCCTCGATGGCAACAATACAATACGTGCCTTGCAACCCTTTCTGTCACTGGGTAAGGACGCCGCAAGATTGAACCCAAAGCTAAGCACTTCTCCCATTGCAAGAACCACCAATCTAGTTGGCCAAACCAAAAAGGATAATTCGAAGAGACTTGCAAAGACAACTCAATCATACATAAAAGAATTTAGAGAAGAATCAAATATTTTCCATAGATAATACCAGATCATAAACCCACAATTCATCGGTCTCAACAAACACACCGCAAAAGAAGATTACATCGAATAGATCTCCACAAGAGAGGGGGAGAACATTGTATTGAGATCCAAAAAGAGAGACGAAACCATCTAGCTACTAGCTATGCACCCCAAGGTCTGAAGTAAACTACTCACACTTCATCGGAGGGGCTATGGTGTTGATGTAGAAGCCCTCCGTGGTGGATGCCCCCTCCGGCGGAGCTCTGGAACAGGCCCCAAGATGGGATCTCATGGATACAGAAGGTTGCGGCGGTGGAATTAGGTTTTTGGCTCCTGTTTTGATCGTTAGGGGATACGTAGGTATATATAGGAGGAGGGAGTACATCGATGGAGCAGCAGGGGGCCCACGAGGTAGGGGGCGCGCCCAGGGGGCGCCCTCCACCCTCGTGACCGCCTCTGGCACTTCTTGGAGTAGGGTCCAAGTCTCCTGGATCACGTTCAGTGAGAAAATCACGTTCCTGAAGGTTTCATTCCGTTTGGACTCCGTTTGATATTCCGTTTCTTCGGAACACTGAAACAGGCAAAAAACAACAATTCTGGCTGGGCCCCCGGTTAATAGGTTAGTCCCGAAAATAATATAAAAGTGGAAAATAAAGCCCAATATAGTCCAAAACAGTAGATAAAGTAGCATGGAGCAATCAAAAATTATAGATACGTTGGAGATGTATCAGGCATCCCCAAGCTTAATTCATGCTCGTCCTCGAGTAGGTAAATGATAAAAAAAGAATTTTTGATGCGGAGTCATACTTTGGCATAATTTCAATGTAAATCTTCTTAATTGTGATATGAATATTCAGATCCGAAAGATTCAATACAAAAGGTCATATAGACATAAAAATAATAATAGTTCAAGCATACTAATCAAAGGAATCATGTCTTCTCAAAATAACATGGCAAAAGAAAGTTCATCCCTACAAAATCGTATAGATAGGCTATGCTTCATTTTCGTCACACAAAGATGTTCCCAACTTCTATACCCCCGATGACAAGCCAAGCAATTGTTTCATACTTAAATAATCTCAAACTTTTTCAACCTTCACGCAATACATGAGCGTGAGCCATGGATATAGCACTATGGGTGGAATAGAATATGATGATGGGGATTGTGTGGAGAAGACAAAAAAGGAGAAAGTCCCACATTGACGAGGCTAATCAACAGGCTATGGAGATTCCCATCAACTGATGTCAACATGAGGAGTAGGGATTGCCATGCAACGGATGCACTAGAGCTATGAATGCTCAACAAAAGAAAACTAGTGGGTTTGCATCCAACTCACTTGCTCATGAAGACCTAGGGCATTTGAGGAAGCCCATCATAGGAATATACAAGCCAAGTTCTATAATGAAAGATTCCCACTAGTATAAGAAGACAACTTATGAAACTCACTACATGAAGAGCAAGGTGCTACTTTGAAGCACAATATATGAGACTCACTACATGAAGGACAAGGTGCTACTTTGAAGCACAAGTGTGGAAAAAGAGATAGTAGCATTGCCCTTTTTTCTTTCTTTTTTCTTTTTTTTTGGGCCTTCCTTTTTTTTCTTTTGGCCTTTATTTTTTTTCTTTTTTTGGGCAATGCTCTAATAATGATGATCATCACACTTCTGTTGATTACAACATAAAGATTACAACTCGAAACTTAGAACAAGATATGGCTCTATATGAATGCCTCCGGCGGTGTACCGGGATGGTGCAATGAATCAAGAGTGACATGTATGAACAATAATGCATGGTGGCCTTGCCACAAATACGATGTCGACTACATGATCATGCAATGGCAATATGACAAAAGTAATGTATGTCATGATGATGATGGTGGAAGTTGCATCGCAATATATCTCGGAATGGCTATGGAAATGCCATAATAGGTAGGTATGGTGGCTGTTTTGAGGAAGATATAAGGAGGTTTATGTGTGATAGAGCGTATCGTATGACGATGTTTGGATGCACCGGCAAAGTTTGCACCAACTCTCAAAGTGAGAAAGGGCAATGCACGGTACCGAAGAGGCTAGCAAAGGCGGAAAGGTGAGAGTGCGTATAATCCATGGACTCAACATTAGTCAAAAGAACTCATATACTTATTGCAAAAATTTAGAAGTCATCAAAAATCAAGTATTACGCGCATGCTCTTAGGGAGATAGATTGGTAGGAAAAGACCATCGCTCGTCCCCGACCGCCACTCATAAGGATGCACAAGCCAGGTACACTTCATGTTTCAAATTTGTTACACAACTTTAACCATATATGCATGCTACGAGACTTGCAAACTTCAACACAAGTATTTCTCAAATTCATAATCACCCAACTAGCACGACTTTGATATTATCACCTCCATATCTCAAAACAATTATCAAACATCAAACTTATCTTAGTATTCAATTCACTCAAAAGAAAGTTTCACATATCTTGAATACCAAGTATATTAATATTAAGCAAATTACCATGCTATTAACGACTCTCAAAATAATCTAAGTGAAGTTCTTTAAAACAAATCCACCACCATGCTCTAAAATATATAAGTGAAGCACTAGAGCAAAAATTATCACGCTCAAAAGATATAAGTGAAGTACTATGAGCAAAACTATCAAGCTCAAAAGATATAAGTGAAGCACATAGAGTATTCTAACAAATTCCAATTCATGTATGGCTCTCTCAAAAGGTGTGTACAGGAAGGATGATTGTGGTAGACTAAAAAGCAAAGAAACAAATAATACAAGACGCTCCAAGAAAAACACATATCATGTGGTGAATAAAAATATAGCTCCAAGTAAATTACCGATGGAAGTGGACGAAAGAGGGGATGCCTTCTGGGGCATCCCCAAGCTTTGACTTTTTGGTGTCCTTGGATTATCTTGGGGGTGCCATTGGGATAACGAATCTTAGTCTCTTGCCATTCCTTGTTCCATAATCCATCAAAAGAATTCACCCAAAACATGAAAACTTCACAACACAAAACTCAACAGAAATCTCGTGAGCTCTGTTAGAGAAAGAAAACAAAAGACTACTTCAGGGTACGGTAATGAACAAATTATTTATTTATATTGGTCTTAGACCTAATGTACTACAACTTCTCTATGGATTATAAACTATTTTACTAGTCATAGATTCATCAAAATAAGCAAACAACACACGTAAAACAGAATCTGTCAAAAACAGAACAGTCTGTAGCAATCTGTAACTAACGCAAACTTCTGGAACTCTACAAATTCTACAAAAATAGGAAGCCTTGGAAATTTTTTTAATTGAACAACAGACAAAAGAATCAATGCAAAAGCACGTTCCTGTGATTTAACAAAATTATATTCGTGCGTGCAAAGTTTCTGTTTTTCAGCAGAATCAAATCAACTATCATCGTAGGTTATCCTATAGGTTCTACTTGGCACAAACACTAATTAAAAGACAAAACCACATCCAAACAGAGGCTAGATGTATTATTTATTCCTAAACAGAAGCAAAAACAAAAAACACAAAATAAAATTGGGTTGCCTCCCAACAAGCGCTATCGTTTAATGCCCCTAGCTAGGCATAGAAGCAAGGATAGATCTAGGTATTGCCATCTTTGGTAGGTAATCCATAAGTGGCTCTCATGATAGATTCATATGGTAATTTTATTTTCTTTCTAGGGAAGTGTTCCATGCCCTTCTTTAAGGGAAATTGGAATATAATATTCCCTTCCATCATATCAATAATTGCACCAATCGTTCTAAGGAAAGGTCTACCAAGAATAATAGGACATGAAGGATTGCAATCTATATCAAGAACGATAAAATCTACGGGCACATAATTCCTATTTGCAACAATAAGAACGTCATTAATTCTTACCATAGGTTTTTTAATAGTGGAATCCGCAAGATGCAAGTTTAGAGAGCAATCATCAAAGTCAAGGAAATCTAGCAAATCACACAAAGCTTTGGGAATAGTAGAGACACTAGCACCCAAATCACACAAAGCATGAAACTCATAATCGTTAATTTTAATTTTAATAGTAGGTTCCCACTCATCATATAGTTTTCTAGGGATAGAAACTTTCAACTCAAGTTTTTCTTCATAAGATTGCATCAAGGCATCAACAATGTGTTCGGTAAAGGCCTTATTTTGACTATAAGCATGAGGAGAATCTAGCATGGATTGCAACAAGGAAATACAACCAATCAAAGAGCAATTTTCATAATTAAATTCCTTGAGATCCAAAATAGTGGGTTTAGCAACATCTCGGTTTTTATTTATTTCAATCCCACTTTCATCAATTTCATCATCAAAATCTAGAAACTCTGAATTCTTAGAACGCCTTCTAGGTAAATGAAGATCATATTCAGTTTCATCAAGATTCATATTGCAAAACAAAGATTTAATGGGGGAAACATCAATAACTTTTAGATCTTCATCTTGATTTTCATAGGTATTCGGTTTAGCGGCCATCTTATTGACTAATGTAGCTTGCATATCCGAAATTTCAGCGGTCATCCTTTCGAGACGAGCAATTTGGGCCCTTATACCATCAAATTCTTTAGACATATCATCAAGTTCTTTATTCATATAACTCATAAACCGTTTTTGTTCCTTAAGCTCATTTCTAAACAAATTATTGTGCTCAAATTGCAAAACCATAAACTTTCTGACATTGCTGTCGATCTCCTCTAGCCTTTTAAGGTGAAGGTCACCAAATCTAGGTAGAGTCATCGCGACAAATAAGTAAACTAGCACACGAGCAAACATAAAGGCAACAGGAAAAAGGCAAATGGGAAAGAGAGGAGGAGATTGGGAAAGCGAGGGCAAATAAAACGGCAAGGGTGAAGTGGGGGAGAGGAAAACGAGAGGCAATTGGCAAATAATGTAATGCGAGAGATAGGGATTGCGATGGGTACTTGGTATGGTTGACTTTCTTGCGTGAGCCTCCCCGGCAACGGCACTAGAAATTCTTCTTGCTACCTCTTGAGCACTGCGTTGGATTTCCTTGAAGAGAAGAGGATGATGCAGCAAAGTAGCGTAAGTATTTCCCTCAGTTTTTGAGAACCAAAGTATCAATCCAGTAGGAGACCACGCACATGTCCCTCGTACCTTTTCAAAACAATAGCTACTCACAACCAACGTGATTATGGGTTGTCAATCCCTTCACGGTCACTTACGAGAGTGAGATCTGATAGAGATGATAAATAATATTTTTGGTATTTTTGATAGATAGATGCAAAGTGAGAAGTAAAAGGCAAAGTAAAAACAAAGCAAGTAAATAAAGCTGTAGAGATTGATATGATGAGAATAGACCCGGGGGCCATAGGTTTCACTAGTGGCTTCTCTCAAGAGCATAGATATTCTATGGCGGGTGAACAAATTACTGTTGAGCAATTGACAGAATTGAGCATAGTTATGAGCATATCTAGGCAATGATCATGTATATAGGCATCACGTCCGAGACAAGTAGATCAAAACGATTTTGCATCTACTACTATTACTCCACTCATTGACCGCTATCTAGCATGCATCTAGAGTATTAATTTAAAAACAGAGTAATGCCTTAAGCAAGATGACATGATGTAGAGGGATAAATTCATGCAATATGATAAAAACCCCATCTTGTTATCCTCGATGGCAACAATACAATACATGCCTTGCAACCCTTTCTGTCACTGGGTAAGGACACCGCAAGATTGAACCCAAAGCTAAGCACTTCTACCATTGCAAGAACCACCAATCTAGTTGGCCAAACCAAAAAGGATAATTCGAAGAGACTTGCAAAGACAACTCAATCATACATAAAATAATTCAGAGAAGAATCAAATATTTTCCATACATAATACTGGATCATAAACCCACAATTCATCGGTCTCAACAAAAACACCGCAAAAAGAAGATTACATCGAATAGATCTCCACAAGAGAGGGGGAGAACATTGTATTGAGATCCAAAAAGAGAGAAGAAGCCATCTAGCTACTAGCTATGGACCCGAAGGTCTGAAGTAAACTACTGACACTTCATCGGAGGGGCTATGGTGTTGATGTAGAAGCCCTCTGTGGTGGATGCCCCCTCCGGCGGAGCTCCGGAACAGGCCCCAAGATGGGATCTTGTGGATACAAAAGGTTGCGGCGGTGGAATTAGGTTTTTGGCTCCTGTTCTGATCTTTCGGGGATACGTAGGTATATATAGGAGGAAGGAGTACGTCGATGGAGCAGCAGGGGGCCCACGAGGTAGGGGGGCACGCCCAGGGGGGGCGCGCCCTCCACCCTCCTGACTGCCTCTGGCACTTCTTGGAGTAGGGTCCAAGTCTCCTGGATCATGTTCGGTGAGAAAATCACGTTCCCGAAGGTTTCATTCCATTTGGACTCCGTTTGATATTTCGTTTCTTGGAAACACTTCAATAGGCAAAAACAGCAATTCTGGGCTGGGCCTCCGGTTAATAGGTTAGTCCCAAAAATAATATAAAAGTGGAAAATAAATCCCAATATAGTCCAAAACAGTAGATAAAGTGGCATGGAGCAATCAAAAATGATAGATACGTTGGAGACGTATCAGGCCTTTGCCCTGACGGTCACCCTCACCGCACCATGCCCTCCAACGGGCCAGCCCTCCACCGAGCTGTAAGTTAATCTACAACCTGAAGGTACTGTGTTTCTCCTAGATCAATAACCAGGATTCAACTTTTTGTAGTCCGGCCAGCAGCTCCTCTCAACAGGGTTCGTCTTTGGGGGACCTTCCTCTGGAGATGATGGAGAGCGAGACCCCACCCCCTTCTCCGACTCATGAAGCGGGTGACACCGAGGTGTCGTCACGGAGGAGTCCGGATCCAACGAATCCGGAAGTTGATTCGTCAGCCGCCCTGCACCCGGAGCATTTGGCTACAACGGGGGGCGATGGGAAGAGTTCGGCGCGGTTTGATGTCCGGCCGGACGTACTAACGGGCTTGCTGGAGCAAGCTGCGCTCTCGGAGGAGCACCGCTCATTAATGAGCGTGGTGCTCAAGAAGATTTCATCTGCTACAAGCAGTTTAAATGAAGTATTCATAAGCCTGCTCAGAGGCTTTGAGGTATGTAATGGAGAATACACTATTTCTTTGGTTGTAAGGCACGCGCTAGGTGTGCTCCATATAGATAGTAGCCCCTGAGACTCTGTTTGCCCGCCCTAGGCAGAAAACGGGGGATCATAAACCAGTGATAGTGTTGTAAAAGTGTGCAGGTACCTGTGGGTCTGGACGCCGGCCAGTCCATTGAAGTTGCCGAACTAACGAGGCAAATTGGATCGATTGATGCCGATATCACGCTGGTGAATGAGCGGCTGGACAAATCACAAGGTATGTGCCATGCCTTCCCTTGTATAGGGAAAATAAGAAGGTGGCATGATATTGATGTAATATGTTTGGACTGCAGATGGTGCTGTTGCCGTGGAGGCCCTGAGGGCGGAACTTGCTCAAGCCAAGTAACAAGCTCAGGTGAGCAATGCGGCTGCCCTAAAGGCGGCCGAGGAATTGAGGGCCGAACAGGCTGCTCATCGCCGAAGCAAGGAAAAGATAGCCGAAATGGCTATTGAGTTAAAAAGTGTCGCTGACCGGTATGAGCTCCTTAAAAAGTAACATGAGGATAATTCGGCCGAACTGAACAAGGCACTGAATGACACCAAGGAAATCCGGACCGAGCTCAGGGGTGCGCAGGAGGAGCTTCGACAGGCCGGTGAAATCGTGGCTGGAGGCTCCTATTTGCTGCAGACGAAATTTTTCGATCCGAAGTATGCTTCCCTGGATGGACGCTGGAGTCCTGCTGACGCATATGCGGATCTAGCGAAGAGTACAGCTGACGCTATCAAGTTCTTCAAAGATCAAGGTGATAAGGAGGTGGAGAAGCTTTTCTGGTCGCAATTCCATGCCCCCACTCGCCAGCTGCCATTAAGTGACAAGATGGCAGCTACAACGGAGCTCCATACACTACCAAAAAAATACACTTCCGTGATGATACGTGTTTGTCATAGTAGGTCGGGTTTTTTGTCATGCATGTACATGCATGACAAATTTATGACAGAATCAAGATAGTCATACCTGTGCTGTCATAGAAGTGTTCCATGACATTACCAAAATTATCATCACGGAAGTGTCCACTTCCATGATGATAAATCGCGCGTCACAGAAGTGCTTTCCTCAAGGGTGACCGACACGTGGCATCCACCGTAACAGAACGTTGTTAAGCTATCGGGTCGGGTTTTGGATCCGATAACCCGTTAATAGCCCCGACCAATGGGGATTTTCCACGTGTAAGATCATCATTGGCTGGAGGAAACACGTGTCGGCTCACCGTTGGGACAGATGTCATCCACTCATTAGATAGAAGGCGCCTATGATACGTCGACACGTGGCACGGCCCAACAGAGGCCCATTCCTGCGAAAAGGTCGGCCCGTTTGACTTGGTCAAACGGTGGCGGCCCGGCCCATGTAAAGCCTGTTAACAGCCTGTTCGCATATAGCCCATTTACAGCCCGCTAACCCAAGGCCCGTTACGCCCTACCCGAATTAAGCTTAGTAGCATCATCTGGGCCACCCAATATGATTCCAGCCCGTTTTCACTTCTGGCCCATGTATGGCCCATGACGTCTTTCGGGCCATACGAGGCCCTATGTAACTCTTGGCCTATTAATGGCCCATGGTGAAACTGGCCCGTAATGAACAGTGTTTTACTTTACACCCATTAATGGCCCGTGGTGAAACTGGCCCGTAATGAACAGTGTATCTCTTTATACCCATTAAGGGCCCGTTATTCAGTTGGGCCGTTTCCAGCCCATGTTATCTTTCGGCCTTCTCAGAGCCCATTTATTCTTGGGCTCATTTCCAGCATTCATTTACTTACGGCCCGTTATTGTTCATTTTCTGCTTATGGGCCAAATTCAGCCCGTGGTTACAGTCGGCCCGTTTGTAGTCCGTTAACACATTGGGCCGTTTTCATAGCATCATGAAATACAGCCTATTAATGATGGCCCATTATGGTCGGCCCATGAACGGACGATTCCAACTCTAGCCCATTTACGGCCACAATGTGTCCTGTTATTGGCCCATATTTGGCCAATCGATCATACTGCCCGTATAAGGCCCATTGATGATACGGCCCATAGAAGGCCCATTGTTTCTACGGCCCGTAGAAGGACCATTATTTCTATGGCCCGTAGAAGGCCCACTGTTTCTATGGCCCGTAGAAGGCCCACTATTTCTACGGCCCGTAGGAGGCCCAGTGTCACTACAGTAAATATTAGCCCATGGTTATTGTGGCCTAGTTTTATAAAATAGGTTATTGCAGCCACTAGCAAACCGCGGAAAAAGGACTGCAATGACTACAAGCAAATAAATAAACAAGATAACAAGGAAATAAATAAGCAAGCAACTTACGCTAGGCTATCATGGCTATCACACATATTACATCCACTGGGCATCAAAGCTCGCCACCAGTGAAAATAAACGCGCCGACAAAAGAATATACAAAACTGAGAGCACTTCAGAAGGCACTAGGCCTGGCCAGGTTGGGCCCCCCAAACAGCTGAAGAAGCTGAGTAGACCTCAGTTGTGTCAACGATAGATGCATAAACACTAGATTTAAGGCATGATGGTGCACACGGTAGTCCTCTGACATCTTCATTGCATCTTTGACTTCAAGTCAGAGCTGAGCTGAAGCAAGCCTTTCCGCTTTAAGTTGAGACTAAAGAAGTCGAACTGATTGAGGCAGCAACTGCACAGAGGTTGTCTCACACCTGCTGGTGAGTAGCTTCAACTCACTGTCTTCATCAAGACAGGACCTTGGGGTCATCTCGCTGTCCTCAAGATGGTTTGGCTCACTATCTTCCCTAATGTTCTGCCCGGCGTAAGAGATACGACTCTGAAAGAGAAACAAGGAGACACGTAATAGGTTTCACAATTATATAAGCAAATAAAAGGATCTGTTCTCCATAAGGAACATGTTTTTACAACTACAATTTGAAACTGGTAGTTGTTGCAAACATCCAATCAGATGTAAACAGCAAAGCAAACAACAGTGGAGGCAATGATGCCTATCCAAATCTATACTAGAACAAAGTCTGAAGGCTTGAGAAGAATGAACTTACATTACATGTTAACACGGGCTGGACAAAGCCCTTCTCCATGTTGATGGAAGGATAATTCAATAAATTCCCCAAAGAATTTTTTTATAAGCATTGCCATTATTATACATTTTGCAAAGAGTAAATATAGATCAAATAATATTGGAAGAAACAGAGGATAATGAAGCTCAGGTACAGAATGATGATACATAATCAAGTAGCAATTAATTAAGTACAGTGTTACATGCAGAGCCCATTATTGTTTCGAGATCGTATGATCCTTTGAGCAAGGAGATTCATCTAAAATTAGTTTTCATACAAGAGAGAAGGTAAGGCACAAGCAGAAATTTAGGAGTTCAAATTTTGAATTGATATCATAGACAGTACCTGACGCTGGGCTCCCAACAGTTCTAATAGGGGTTTGGCCACTGGAGTAGGGGTAAAGTGTGGTACAGTTGGGCCTGTGTTTTCTGTGGCTGCTGATCTATCTGATTTAACAGGTACCACTACCTTTTCCAAATACCTAGTTTGTACTCCTTGAGGATCTGCACTCACCCTCTTCCTTTTGGACATCTATCACGAAATAACAACATTTGACTGGAAAAACATAGTGTGACGACACATGGAATAGGTACAGAAAATGTATAGTTATGGCATATACTCATATATGATGCTTAAACTAAGCAGATGGTGTAACAAAGTAGAAGAAATGCAAGAGGTCAGATGCAAAATATGTGCGACCAATACAACTTTGCAAAGTTAGAGCAAGCACCTTGATGGGTGAATAAGATAGGCCATGCTCCACCATGCCAAGTTTGTTAGCCAGTGGATCATTCCGCAATATTCCTCTCGTGCGCCCATTCTCATGTTCATTTTAATAATGTTCAATATCTGACATGCATGAAAACATAAAAACAAGTGAGATTTTCTTTGTAATGCAGAAGTGATTCTAATCCAATACTGCCTCCCTGTAAACCCCTTTGTGCTATCTCTGCAATTCTTTTAAAAGATGCCATGCATGCTGTAATTTGTTGTGTGCATTAATATAATGTGGCCTACTACTCAAAATATGAGCGCTCCAGAAGTGATGACACTTCGCAGATGATAGCTTCAACATATAGTAAAGAAGAACAAGTCGACCTGACCTGACAGATTCAAAATATACTAAGGGAGAACAACTCGACCTGACCAGTCGATCGCAAGAGAAGAGTATCATCTTAAACAAGAGTAGAAGAGAAAGCAGATTGAAGATATTACAAGTGTTTCAATACAATGTCGGTTGGCCACCCATGATGAACCAGAGCGCACAGAGAAATACTATTCTTTCCGGTCTCTCCATATGTGGCTCACATGCATTTCGAAACTAAAGTAGGAACATTTAGCTAACCAATTAAACATCTCTCAATTTTACTAAAATCAGCTATAATATCATATATGTATTTGTACAACTAAGCTTGTTTAGCTCGATGGGTGGAGCAGTGCTATTACGACACGAACCACGTAGGCTGATTGTGGTGATCATAAAATGGGGAAAACATAAGCATGATCAGTACAGTGTTGACCGTGGCAGTGGGATGGCAGATCTGAAGCTGCAAACCGCGCAAAGGGTAGTTAGCAACCGATGTTTGGTTTGAAATAACAACTAAGATTTGGTGTGGACAAGAAAGTACGATCAACAAGTGACAAAGAAATGCAATTATGCTGTCTCTCTCTATGTCGCGACATGCATTTGGAAACTTAAGTGGGACCTTTAGCTAACCAATTAAATGTGTCAGTTAACTAATATCAGTATCATATCACAATCATATTTGAACAACTAAGCTTTCGAATGCTGAGTGTTGTGTTGTTTAGCTTCAAGGGTGGAGTAATGCTAGTACGACAGAAAGCACCTACAGAGATCATAGTAGAGTTGATAAAAGGGGAAAACCCTAAGCATCAAGAGAAAAATCAGGAAAGTGGAACTAGCTGGACCAGTGGGTGGCGCACATGCTTTCGAAACGAATATAGGAACATTAGGTGACCAATTAAACGTTCTCTGTTTTAGTGATATGAGCATCATATCAGATTCGTATTTCAACACGTAAGCTTTGGGTTGAGGTCTTGAGGAGCAGTGCTAGCACGACACGAAGCACCTACAATGATGGTAGTGAATATAAAGGGGGCAAACCATAAGCTTTACGAGTATTGTGCCATTGCCATGGCAGATCTGAAGGTACAAACCGGACAAAGCTACTTCGCAACCAATGTTTGCTTTCAACTAGCCACTACGATTTGGTACAGACAATAAAAGTACAGTAAACAAATTACGATATATTTTTCGGGTGAGATCAATAACTTAAGCACATATGGAAGAGTACCACCTCTCTTGCGACGCCGTGTAGGCCTATGCTGATACGTTGAGGGTGCTGCGGGTGCGATGGCTGTCGGCGGCGGGGAAGAAGACTTTAGACGGCAGACGGCTGGGTCGGGGGATATATCCTGTTGCCGTGGATGAGGCGGTCGTAGGAGCGGCAACGGCAAGGTGGACGACGGCGCCGATAAAGCGAGAGGAGGCAATGAAAGGATCCTGGTCCAGCGCCATGGATGAGAGACGTCCATCTCTTGAAGTGGACGACGGGGTAGGGGTAGCGGCTCCGGTAAGGTGGAGGATGGGGTGGCGGACGGAGGAGGCTGGCCGCAGTGTGGAGGTCGTCGTGCCGCCGATGGTGTATGAATGGGTAAATGGAGGGGAGGGGGGAATCTCAAACTTTGGGACGCGCTTCTCTGAAATGGGGGAAAGTAACGAACTTATCCCCCATTTAAAATTTGAGACATCGCGTCGGTTGGGGATAGGACGGTAATCTCGCATCTCCCAAATATTTTCCGGTAACTATTTCGGGTGAGGAGAGGGTGTTTTGCCGCCCACGGTTGGCGCCCACGGTGTATGAACGGGGCTGACAGGTAGGGCGGTTGTGTCACGTCTGACGGAAGTTACACATCTGTCCCTATTTAAAATATTAGCCTACATCGATTTCGGACGAGGAGAGTTTGTTTTGCCGCCCACCATGTATGAATGGGGAAATGGAGGAAGAGACACATGTCTTTCGGACAAGCTTGAATCAAATGTGTTTTGCCGCCCACGATTGGCGCCCACCGTGTCTGAATGCGCTCAGAGGCCATCGTGTCACGTCTGACTGAAGTTACTAGTCTACCCCCATCGACAGCAGTGTAAATCCGGTCGATAAGGATGTCAAGTGTCAGGGGTAGACAGTAATTTTCATCTCGCAAACACTTGCTTCGGGCAGCCCACAAATTATAGTGGGTGTTTAGCCGCTTCGTTCAAAACTTGGGTGAATTAGCATTCACGTTTGCCCTGGGACCTGCCAAACTAAATTCAAATCCAGTTTGTATTCGATTACGAATATCCAAAGATAATTATACGTTTTGTTATTTATTTCTTCAAAACCACAACAAAGATTTATTCCACCTTTATATATGATGATGATTTAGAAATGTCGTGATCTTCAAATTGAGTAGGTTGGATACACTCTGATTCAAACAGTTATTTCATCCAATACAATATGCTCACACGAAAAACAGTTCACCTTATGTCAATCATACAAGTACTCAGGATTACCTCGCCTAAAAAATTCGGATCATTACAACACATGAAAAACATGGAATTCCAGACAACATAGGGGGTCTTGCAACATAATCCATTCAGAGACATGACACAACATGCAAGTGCAATAATCTAATGACAATTTCAACTGGTATCTAAAGAAGAACCGGGATTACCTTGGGCTTCAGATAGCAGAAACAGCAGGACCTCCTCCGTCTTCAAATGCAATATTCTTACTTCCTCCAATTCTTGGGTTGCTTGCATAATGCGTGCTGCTAATTCCATAATTTCCAGCCTCAAGATAAAGATTACCTCATTCATGGCAGCCACACCTTCTCATTCTGCCTCTAGTAGAGCCTCAAGCACTATAATATCTGTGCTCAGACTGCTCTCCGGCGGTGTTGCCTCTGAACTACTACCATCTGGTAACATGGATGGCGCACTTCTTCCACAAATAGATTCTGGGGTTGTACATTGTGTCCTAGTGTGAACGGCATCCTGAAAGATTTCCGCTTGACATAAGTAAGAGATAGTTATCGTATGATCCAGGCAGTAAGCTTACGTGGTAAACGACAGACGAATTATTGCCGAGCATCGCAAACTATATTTAAATGGTTCGAAGCAGCATCAGCCGAAAAGAAATTAAAATGGTAAGATGAAAGTTGAAAGGGACTGTACAACCGCTATATTTAAGTTGCCAAGGCATCTAAGTAGTTGAAATAATCTGAGAAAGCACTTAACAGTGTGGCCTCATATAAACTACGAAGACAGTCTTGTGATGAAGTTGAGAGGAAAAGTTAATGACTCAAATGAAATAGGCATGCATTTCTTTATGATAGTACAGAAGGCACTACTGACATATTGGCCAACTCAGGTATAACGTAACAACAAACAAGCATTCGAATCAAGCAATACAGCAAAGCAGACAACTGAACTATTTGTAATTCGGTAGGATTACACGTTGAGGGCACAAGCCAAGAAAGCAGCCCACTCGCATTACATTTAACATGTACTAAAACACACTGGCTTACCATATGTTGCTGTGAAGCCTAGCTGCTGTTGCAATGTTCTTTGAAGATATCGTCAGCATCCCGTGGTTGCAAATCTAGTTGTTGTAGTTTAGTCTGCACCATCTATTTAGGTAAAATTAATATATCTGCTTCCCTCTATTTTTATGCTTGTTCGAGGTGCCAGCACCAAAAGAACAAATATTTTGCTTGATGGGGTTGGCAGCTCCATAATTTAAAGAAGCATCAAATTAGTCATGCAACTTGGGAAGATCAAGAACACACAAACAAGTAATGAACAGAGGCTCAGAGCAGTGATGTAATAGCTAGCATCAGAAAATGTAGGGTAAAACGAACAAAAAGCAGCGGAACCACATGCTAGTTTGCTAATGTGTAATTAAGCATAGAGAACATTAAGCAGTCTGATGGAACCAACGGGTGGCATCAGAACAAAACTAAAGCATATTAACTATATGTGCACTGGTATGTAATTTAACACATGTAACATGTTCACTGCCAGAAGTATGGCCCTACAGGTGCAAGCAGAATAACGCGTGTCATAAAAAACTAAATGATGCCCTGAAGAAATTCAAAGGTGCGGTGCTTGTGCTAGGAAAGTGAACGTAGGCGCCGTCCGTTGGATAATATTACCTGATTCTCGGCGGCGTATGGGTATCGTTGTCATACTTGATAGCTATGGAACGTCGATGGTGCTCGTGTTTCGGTTGAGTTTGGGCCGGCTGTCACCGACGCTGAAGCTGCTCCGGTGCTACGGTTGCAGCGCCTGTCGACATACAAGAAAGCTCATTTGTGGTAAGTGAACAGTTGCACGATAAAGAGAAAAACCGAAGGAGTACAAATTGAAATAACCTGATGAGGCTGCGGCGTCGGTAAAGCAGGGCCGGTGGAGTTGAATATGGCGTTCATGGAGCGGGTCCGGTGCAGTGGACGAAGGCTTCGGCGGGCGCGTTGTATAGTGCTTTTGGTGAGGCGGATCTGTTGCGTCGGACGAGGGCTTGTATGAAGGGCCAGTGAAGGGGCGGACGATGGAGTCATTGAAGGGCCTACGCTGTGGTGGAGGGCACCGGTTAAGCAGATCCGGTGCAGTGGACCATGTTGGCGGTCAAGGAGATCTGGAGCGGTGGAGAAGCCAGTCGCTGAAGCGGCTCCGGTGAAGTGGTGAGTTGGCAGTTGGGGGTTCCAAGGTGCGGAAGGTAGATCCGGTGGGGTGTGAGGTCCACCGCTGCGGTGGAGGACTAGATTCGGCGGCTTGCCGTGATTTGGGGGGTCGGGGAGGGGAAGGGGAGGGGCTCTGGGGAAGAATGTTGGGGGCAAAGAGGGGAAAACAATGGAGTTACCAAAGTAGCCCTTTTCCGTTCATGTGGCAGGGGTAAAACAGGAATATGGCAGGGCTAAACTTTTGGGCGCGTGATCTTTCGATGTGAGCGGGAAGTTTGAAAGCTTTTGGCGCCTAAAATTATAAGTATTCTTCTCTCGTATGGCCGACTATGATGTCATGGCCGACAATTTGTTTGTTTTGCACGCAAAAAAATGTGCAAGTTTTGAAAATCAGTGTCTCCAACTCGAAACTTAGATTGTCCATTCAATTCAAATATGGATCATTGAGCTACTACAAGCAAATACCATCATACAGTCCAATTCAAATGAAATTCCAAATGTGTTTATCCTAAATATGATGACAAAAGCAAAAATGTGTATGTGTATGAATAAAGTGGATGATTATAAAGTTTGAACATGCCCGTATGTGTATATCTCTAGGTTTGATATATGAATTTGAAATCACGAAATCCCGGCTTAAAAAATGTACCTCCGTTTAAATGAATTACAAAAGCTAATGATGGAGTCGAATTCCAAAATTCCAATCTTAGGTTTGTAATTCTGGTACATCAAGGTATATCACGCATGTTCAAAAGTATCGTTATCTCATAGTACAAACTGTGAAACAAATGGATCAACCATGAGTGCACAATATATCAATTACGCTAAAGTCCCTCAAATATAGACACCTCATTCTTTATCTGAAGTCAACCCCCCCCCACCACACACACACACAGAGAAGTTGTTCTCTCCCCCAAACACCAACACACGAGCACATTAACACCCCTCTCTCTTGTAAAGTCCGGACCCCAACATAGGTCTCTATCACTTTGTCTCTTGGGCATGCACACATCTCTTCCCTCACTCTCTAGGTCTCCTGCTATCTCTCTTAGCCAAGCACACGCACTATGTAGAGTGTATATTTCCCATACACACAAAACATCACCCCCAAACGTCTATCTCCCTAGTTATATGGTTCTCGCGCACTCACCTCACACACCACCCCCACTGCAAACAAGCACACTTTGTCTCCTTGTGCACCACTCTCCTCTTTCTATCTCTCCCACATGCGGACCCGCCCCAGCTCCGTCCTTCCATACGTATATGTCGTGACTCTTTGCATAGCTCCCTAATGTATAATCGTTCTTGATTTCACACATTGTTCTCTACACCATCTATTCTAGATCTCTCATGAAGTCCCTATCACACACACGATGACTCGCTTCCCTTGCGTCTCTGTTCATAGGCCAATTTCGGACAACATCAACATTGTCTCCCTATCTATACGCCATTTATGGACACAAACGACCCCTCTCGCCCCCTCTCTTCCTCTCTCTCTCTCCATCGCTAGCTCTCTCTTTCTCTCGCTCTCACACCCCTCTCCAACACACACACTCGATGTCTCTTCCAAATAGTCTGCTCCCCCAGCCCGCACCCGTGCTATCCCATTACTACACATCTCACACCATTCCCCCTTCCCTTATACTAGGTTTACATCATTAGTGGTCTCTCTACTCCACGTACACTCTCTCCCTCTCACACACAAACCATGCATAAACACACACAAACACGCACAAACACCCATTTATCTAGATCCTCATCTCTCCCCATGTCTGCATGTGTATCTCACACACTCACTCTCTAATTATGTATATGTGTCTCCACTTTACACAACACAAATCCCCATGTACATGTCTCTCTCTATCCTCCACACACATAGACACAAAGAATCTGTTATCATTGCCTCAGTCACTAACATATCACACATGCACACTGTCTCTCTCTCTCTCTCGCAAACACGCTCATCAAGGGTTTCCCCATGAATAACTTACCGTCTATTCATCAACAATTGTGCAGTACGGCGAACACGAGACGTGAAAAAGAATAACTCCACACGTGCTTAGTTACCTAGTATGACTACTAGGACTAGAGCAAGCCAAAAAGCGCGCCGCCGTCACCCCCTCCTTGTCGGCGACGGGAAAATCTTTGTTTTACACAGTCGAGAAGTCATTGTGCTAAGGCCCCACATGCTGAGGCGTTGAATAGAATGTAGATGCTAGTTTACGGAAGCAAGTATCGATAATACGTTTGTATCTCCATACTTATATTTCTTCTCTTATAAAAAACTGAGGTGGTGATGATGGTACGTGTGCCATCTTGCAATATAGACCGTCCGATCTATATCCGACGGATGGAAATTAAACTCAAAGATACCCGCACCCCTCTCCACATTTGCAGAGAAGGCCTTCCCTCGTTCATCCCTATCTCCAACAAACCTCATTGTTGAGCAATTAAGAAAGGAAGCCTCTGGAACAAACTGGCGTGGTGGTCGCTACCGGCGTCATCAATCCCCATGCCTCCGCTCAGTCTGACCACCAACCACCACCACACCCCACTCCTCTTCACCTTATATCATATTTCTCGAGATATCATTAGTTTTTACACATGGGATTACTCCCGCAAGGGTCAATCACAACAAGTGTTTTATAAAAAATTGCATCTTGATGTTTCGTGCAATGCACGGATCTTGCTAGTACTCCTACATAAGACTAAGGTGGTGATGTTGGTGTGTCTGCCATCCGTCGTTTCTGACCATTAGATCTAGATCTAACGATTGTGAGGTAAGTTGTTGCCTTTTCTCACCAACATCCCATTTGTCTACCAATTTGCAGAAAAACCCATAATTAGTATCTTAAAACCAACCACATCCCTCCCTGACCTCACCAAAGCAGCCCAAGGAATATATTCTGATTGAAACATATGTATATCAAAATTAGAGTGTTTTGTACCAAGTTTGTGAATAAGTATTATTCTAATTATGATTCTTTGCAACAGACATGAACATTGCTAGTATTTCCAACCATGCATTTTTTCCTAGTATTCCATAGTTTCGAGTTCTCCATCAAGATATTAGTCACTCGTGGTTGATATTTACTTTCAATCATGTACACATATGCACTATGTAACTAGCCTTGCTTATTGGCTTCCAAAGCTTAACTTTCACTCCTACTTGCAATATGTAGAGTATCTAACAAAAAACTACCACTTTCAACCAGCCCTAGGAAGAATATATTGTACAAAAAATAGAAAAAACATACCCAAAATTTCTTAATCCACGCCAAAAACTACTACCTAGTAATCCTACCGATTAGGTTCGTTTAAACCCATTTATGACAAGGTTGGCCCACATGTCCGTGCTGACGAGGCAGCTTAAACTAACACATTTTGTTTGACCATTGACTCGAGGGACCCAAATCTGACCTTCTATCTTGTTATTCCCCCTCAAATCATTATTTTTCCTGAACATTACTTCTAACAGTACTGATGCGTGTTCGTCGGTGGCGCCGATGATGAATGAGTTGGACGCCGCTCAGCCGGACGGGCCGGACGCCGCACTGGCCTCCGCACGGGTTGGCAGGCTGGCCCGAGCGTGACTCACGAGCGAGCAAGCTGCCGCGCTGGCCATCGCTCGAGCCAGATGGCTGGCCTGAGCGTGGCGCGCGCGAGCAAGCCGCGGCGCTGCCGTGCCAATCTAGCTAGCAAACCTTGCAGACAAGCAGCTGGACGGAGCTATCTTGGCTAGCTAGCGGCCGCGAGCGCCAGACGGAGCTGGCATCTGGGTTGCCGCAACATGGGCTCCGCACCGCTGGCGGTTTTGACCTCGCCTTCTGCCGGCGGCGGTAGCTGTGTCCCATAGTCGAGGATGACTAGGTGGACGAGCCGGAGGTAGGAGGTCACTCGAGGATTTTTGTTGGTAAGAGCATGTACAATGGTTGATAAGGTAGTCTTATCTTAAGTCTGCCACGAATGCAAGTGGTAGTAGTTTCTTGGCATTTTAGTGGTTTCTTGTAAGGAACAATGTACGTACTATTAGCGACAAAAGGCGATTCTAGGTTGCGTTGTACTCCAACGAGTACTACTAGTGGTCGCGGGAGTGTATACCTCGTTTTGTGGGTTCGATCCCGGCCGAACGTACGGCGGCCTTTTTAAAAAATAGTACTACTACACTTTGCTGCGAGCCATATTTTACACAGGTAGTTTGAGTTTTGAAGTCGAACGGACGTGCGGCCCCACAATCTGGGTGCACTGGACAGCCTAGCCACGTGAACAGGTTTTCCTTCCCAGCATCCTGTGGCTCGCGTGCTCGCCCTAGCCGCACCTCGCTTGCAGCTTCCTCATAAGCTAGTAGCATATTTAAACTAGCGCCTCCCAATTAAGCCCGAGGAGCCGGAAAAGCCTGGCGGGGCATTGGGAACTGTGCAATATGGCTCCGTACGTAAAGTGCTCTACTACTACTCTGTAGCTTGTGGCGTTGTGCGCATGGACTTCACTCCATTATCGGCTCTACAATAAAAGAAATTCCTCTTGACGTGTTTTTTTAAACGGAGGCAAAAGCTTTGCTTCATCTCATTCATAAAGAAGGAACTACTAACAACGTTCGACAAGATCCATTACACCTCCACAAATGGAATCGAAAAGCCTAGTCTCGCTGTATCAAATAACTCAAATGTTCTACCCCCGCAGTAACCGTCGCTGATAAACAGGTTGCTAGTGTGTGCGTGAGAGGAGCGGCTGAGTAGGCCAGCTACTCCTACGTGAGAGGAGCGGCTGAATATAGCACCGAGAGTACCCACTAGGCCACTACGCAGGTGTACTTCCCCTGCATTGATAGTACATCGATGGTTCTAGGGAACAGTAGTACCCTCCACTTCCAACTGTAGCCCCTTGGCCCTGAGATTCAAGAGTTCAAAACTGGTGCACTATACTAGACTAGACTAGAAGTACAGTACATCGCACTACTAGTTGAGAAAAGTAGTACTGGTACTGCTACAGTACGAGTACATACTCCTCCGTCACATAATGTAAGACGTTTTTTGACACTAGTTGGCATGTACAAAAAATGGCAAAAACATACCCAAAATTTCTTAATCCACGCCAAAAACTACTACCTAGTGCCAAAAATTTCTTACTAGTGCTATTATTTATAGTATAAAGCAATACCATAACGTTCCATAATGCTAGTACTAGTAGTAAATAATAGCCTCACCCCTTCGCTGAGGAACGATCTACAGTTGGAAGGGACGAGGCCCTGCGGTTACTACGCTCTTATCTCCTCCTCGCCAGTTCCCCTCCCCCCGAAGAGAAGGAAGTTCGTCGCTACTCCCATGGATTTGCCAGGCGGTTCTCCTCCTCGTCGGGGCTGGGAGACCTTGGAAGACGATCCTCTGGGAGAAATCGCACGCTGCTCCGACGTCCTCACTGCCGCAAGACTTGGTGCTTCCTGCACCAACTTTTTCAAGATGCTGCTTAAACAGGCTTGGGAAAAGGCCATGCTTGTTGGTCTTCCATGCATCCTCGAGGAGAAGGTTCTTCTATGGGACAATCCTTCGAACAGTCCACCGCTCCCTGGCCATGGTTGCACGTTGACTCCGCTAGAGTTGCCGACGTTGAGAGGTAGTCGGATTTTGTCCGATGAGCAGGTCAGTATGGAGTTTGATCATGTAGTACTTAGTTATTCCATTTCCATCCCGTAATTTCTCCGCTGCCCACCGCCTTATATATAGGTCTGGGTCGGTGCCAACGAAGATTGGCTTGCACACCTCCGGCCGGATACCACCATCATTTTGCACAACATCCACAGCAGTGCGGCCGTACCGGTAGACCCCTTCTCCACCATTGGGATCGGCCTTCCGGACTGGCTCGACTTGAATACATATGATGATGCCTACATGAGATTGAAGAAGATAGAAATTGTGGACCCGCCGACAAAGCGACGCGGCTACGACGATTACTATCTCATCACGGTGTTCGACATAAGGATTGCCATCAATGCAAGACGCAGTAACGGCAGAGGCTGGCGCATGTTGGCGACGACAGATATGTACCCCTACACGTTCGAAGACGCCATGCGCCATCTAGGATGCATCTTCGCGGTGACAAGCCAGGGGACTTGTTTCATCTGGTTGCCATCCTACGGTACGAGAGATTACAAACTGAATGCACAAACCATCATTTGCATCCCTAACGGTACTCCATTATTTTGCAGGGACCAGTCATCCCCCGATCAAAATAAGGTTGCTGATCCTGGATGTGCATTTGCATCCGCGATTCGGTCTAACCTGGAACCTTGTAGCTAACTTTGGCATATTGGGATCAACTATCTTAGCAGTCGTTACCCATGGTACCACTGATGTGCAACATGGTCACACAATCTACCACGATCGGACTCTCACCATCTACCCAGGTATTCCATTTTTTAACCCTCTCGCCTTCTCTTTCATTGTTGTACTAGTAATATACTTAGTAGTACTAGTAGGAGTACTTTTTACCTTGGAGGACGCGTATAGCTAGCTAGGCCCTTGAAGACTTGAACCCACTAGCTGCCACCATTTTTGTTTTTCCATGTCTTACTATCTCATCCATGTAGCCAAGAGTGGCTATATATAATAAGCCGGTTATTTTACTTCCTCTATACCGGAGTACTACTATTTGCTGCACAGTATTACTGACAGCCATATTTGAGCACAACATTATTATGCATGGACCTTGACTATGTACGTCACCATGTGTCCAGATCTGGGATGCCGCGTGTACCAGATGAACGGCGCCGAGTTCGACCCCCGTGATGCTACGTGGGTGCCGAGGAACACTCTTGGAGAGTACTCGCTTTTCATCGGGGATAGCTACCCCATTGTGAAGCGGATGCCACCTTCCGTGCACGACATAGAAGGCCTGCCATTCATGAAGCATGGTTGTGTCTTCATTGCGCACAGCCGGATGAACGACATGCTGGGACATGCTATCCCTGATTTATGCCGCTTCAGCTTGGATGAGTCTCCATCGTGTGGAACCAGACTAGAAAGCTGCGACAATGATTCCCGTTGCCCACCGCTATGGATCGTGCCATCCATGAAGAACTCCTGGGACTGGAACCTGGAGGAGGACATGCATGTAGCCCATCTATAACGTGTAAGTGGAGTACGGTAATTGTGAACGGTAGCGCTGTGAATATATGTAGACTAGTCATGCACAAATTTATCACATGAATTGGAGATGAACTTGTGTGGCATACTCGCATTTGTCCTTCAGAATTTATTACTAGTAAATGTGTTATGTGTACGTGCAACTTGTGTGGTTGTTGCACGGGCTCCAACATGCTCTTTGAGAAAAAAAAGGTGGCACAACTTTGGATATGCGTGATGTGGCGGCATGATACAGTAGCATCGTTCGCTATAGTTGTAGTACACTCCTACTAGGACAACAACTCCTATAAAACCTTGTGCTTGGCTCTTTTCCTCTTCGGGTGGTTCAACAGTTCGTACTCATGTGAACCTTGCACTTGGCTCTTCGCCCCTTCGGAAGGTCCAACAATGATGATACTATAGTACAATATGCTTCTGGCAATTTGACACCGATTGAACTGCTGCACGTACACCGCGAGGGCGAGGGCGAGGGATAGGGAGAGGGAGAAGGTGGGAGAGGGAGAGGGCGCTGTAGTCAAAACCCTCTCCTCGTCCTGCAAACCACCGCACGCGTGGGCGAGGGAGAGGCGTAGTAAGAAAGCTTCTCCTTGTTCGGCGAGTTGACGGGACACATCAAAGGAGTACTAGTACTAGTAGTAGTCCATACTGCGTCCTTTCCGATTAATATGGCTTAATTTGAAACGAGAAAAATACACTGGCGGTGAATGTATGTAACAATACGCTCTTTACGGTCACTATATATAGTTTTGCGGCGATTATACGATCACTAGCTCATCGTAGAGCACCGTATTGCACCCTACTGACTCGCCACATAGTCGACGTGGCACTTTGTTTACTGGTTAAATTGTCACCTGGTTTCTGGGTCATGCCGCCACGAGTTGGTAGAGCAAAGAAATCAGTTAAACAAAACTTTATGCCGGCGCGACACGAGTCCAACCCTTGCGCGTGAACCGCCCTGGCTGTGTATGTGAGTGCATGCACGTGTCCTCCCTCGGTCTTCCAACAAAGAGTGTACATCGGCTACAAAACAAAGAGTGTGGTACATAATGTACGTCTACACTTCCAATGCATTTAGCCTTTAATCTAAATTGATATTTATTGAATAATGCACCAACTTGTGTTGTAGGTATAGGCTACATGTCTATCCTTAATTACAGCATGCAACGGCCTTCATTTAATCTTCTTATCTCAATGGTCGCATGCACACATAAGTCTGCTACTTTTGGGCGTTAATTATGCCATGGTTAATGTGTAAATCTCTAAATGTACAGTCTTTCACGGACGTAGGGAGTAGGTTGAGCACTTGAGCGTGAGTTGTGTGTGTTGCGTCGTGTGCTGTGTGCCGCATGGGTGCGTGAGTGTTGCGTGTGTCCATGTGTACGTGTGAGTGTTGCATGTTGCATGCATGCATGCATGCATGGGGCTTACTCCCTGCCATTGACATGTTCATATTTCAAGCTTCCTCTGTTCCCTCCATATGGTGATACTCCCTCTGTTCCCAAATAATACGGAGTAAAAGCCTCCCTCTGTTCCTAAATACGGAGTATTTGTCTTTCTACAGATTTCAACAAGTGACTAGGTACGGAGCAAAATGAGTGAAGTGAGCCTAGAGGCATAGGGATACTGTAGAAAGGAAGTCCTCGCGATCCATTATTCCCCATCTCGGTCAGAGAGAACTATTCAACTAGTCTTCACAGTGAAGTGACAATACACGCTGCAGCAGATGGGACACGTAATTAATAAGCTGAACCAGCGTGTTGTTGTTACTAAATCAGCCTTACCCAGTACTGCCATCGTGTTTTCCAGTAGAGCACGCTTCCGCAAATACGCCTATGCACCTCTGTCCTCCATTAACTGACATATGGGCCCTCTTGTGGTAGACCCACATGTCATCGGTGTAACTATTTACACTCCGAAGGACGGTATATCCTGGTAGTAGTACTAGTAGAATTGAGATTTAATGCACTTTCTTCCCCGTCTTCCACTCTTCTTCCTCCTCTCTTCTTCTTCCTCCTCTCTTCCCCATCATCGGCCGCACACCATTTACCCCCGCTCACTGCTCGCCCACCCGCGCCATCTTCCTTGGTAGCTCGCGCGTACCATATCCCCCCGCTCACTGCTCGGCCACACGAGGAGAAGCTTCTTCGCTCGCCCGCCCGAATCCACTTCCCCGCTGGCTCGCAGGCACCAAAAACCCCAATGGCAGAACCGACTGACACGCAGAGCCGCGATTGGAATTCCCTCCCCAATGTTCTCTTGGAGCAGATATGTAGTCGTATGGACCTACTCAGCACCGTCCGTCTAGCCGCATACTCGGTGTCTTCGTACCGTCTACTCGTCTGCAACCGGCCGGCTCTTTTCAAGACACCCTGCTTGCTGATGCCTGATCCTCGCAGGTGGCCCAGACACCGACTTGACGATCCTACGGAGGTTGCCGTGGTGCCCCTCGACATGCTACCATTACTCGTCCACCTGTCCTTCATGCGCGACCACTACTGGGCGGGCATGAAGGCCAACTGGATCGTCCTCATCCACCACACTGATAGTCTGTGGTGTCTCGTGGATATCTACACCCAGTGAGAGATCACCCTTCCATCATTGGATACCACCGACATCGAGCCTCGCGGCCCGCCAGACACTCCTGCCTACTACGCACGAGGCGCGTCAAGCTTTTGGCTAGACCTCTGTTTGCAGAAAGTTGTAATCTGCGAAGTGCCCACACCATCAGAAGACTACATGGATTACAAGCTCATTGCCTTGTTCAACATGGGATTAGTCTATCTGGAATCCGGTCGCCATACATGGTTATGGCTCATCATCAATCCTGTTGAGGCAACATTTCTGTCTGATGCTATAGTGCACGATGGCATTGTTTACGTGGTCGACACACAGATTGGCTGCCTATACTGGTGGAATCTATCGTCGTGTAATTGTTCTATCTCATCTCATCTTTACCTTATGAATACGACTGTCTGTTCATTTGTTACAAATTTAGAATGCATAGCATGTCTATAACCACATCATTGCTATGTGTTCCTCTCATTTCCTAGATTTGTATGACCACACTTATTGTTAGAGTTGGTATGAGAACAATTGGCATCTAATGATTGTTAGAATACATATTATGAGCATGACATCATGATTGCTATATGTTACTCTCGTTTACAAGATTTTTATAACAACGCATGTTATTGCTTAGAGTTGATATGAGAACAGTAGTAGTAAGTGCTATGGTAGAATATGAGTAGGCGTTGTCATAGCTATTTTCCTCTCATTGTTACATGATGTTTGAACCATGACATGTTGCAAGAATATGAAAGCCATTGGCTTATTTTTTAACTTGGGGTATGATTATGACCACGGCATTGCAATTCTCTGTCTATGATATGTGTCACTGTTATAATAATCTTAATTACACACATACTCTGAACATGATTGTTTATTTTTGTCCTTTTGGTCTCCAATTTGAATTGTTGCAGCAGACGCAAATGCGCTGGCCTTCATGATTCCAGGACCTAGAATCATACCAGCCGATGGGTGGTGGTTTATCGCTCGTTCAGCTGACGACGGTCATTTGATGCTCATTCGCACGTACCAAATTGACCAAAGCATTACATCAAACCACATGTAGTACAATGCGTGGGGCGTTCGTGACATTGATGGCTATGGCTGCTTCGTGTTCGAGAAAGATCCCAGCTCTGTTGGGCCAGGCGTATTCAACTGGAGGCGGGTTTACAGCCTCGGCAACCACTCCTTGTTCCTCGGGCTCAATTATCAGATCATCCGACCAATCATCGATCATATCACCGGTGATGGTTACTGTGCTATGCAACTTCCATTCGCGAGGGGGGCTGTGTTTACACATCATACCATGGGTTTCATGAATCACCATATCCAGAGATTCGTCGACACAGCTTGTTGCCAGGTAATCTTCAGTGTGTGAAAGGCATCAAGCTTCCATGCAATGGATGGCTTTTGCAAACCCGACATGCGGCGATGTGGTTCATGCCAATAGCAAATATGCACAACTTGATTCTTGCTGATATCTAGACTGAGCCATGTATTCTGCTGCTATAGCACGACCCTCTTTTGTTGGATATTATGTACTGTTGTTAGTTTGAAGCACTCCTCTGGTTTGAAGGATAGATACCTTCCTGGGATCAAGTGCATCCTAACTGACCTGCGTAGGATGTACTGATAATGATGATGGAGATGCTGTGTAGAAGCCATATATATCAGTTAGGCTTCAAGTGCGTACTTGTTAGTTAAACCTATGTATAAATTGTGACACTAAATACGACTAGTAAGTAGTACAGTAGCAGTACTAGTATACGTCAGTCAAATTATTCATCATGTCCACACATTGAATTGACGTGACAACACGCTGCGGTGAGGTGACACAAGAATCCCGGCGGCGTGTTCGGGTATTCTGGACTTCAGATTTGGAGTACCACTTATCTGTCGAAATCTTTCATCATTCACTTAAAACAGTCGATTGATCATACATTGAGTACCATATAACTAGAATTACCGATGCAAGTTGAAGAAGGATTGGTCGGTGCTGTCGGCTGGCGTCAAGTTCTATCACACGGATCGGGAGCTGATCGAGCACCTTGAGGCCAAAGTGAGTGCTCACAGCGCGAGATTTCAGTCTCTCATCGATTTGTTCATACCAACCATCGATAGCGAGCACATCATATGCTACACCCAACCTGAGAAACTTCCAGGTAAGACATCAATCGGCCATCTACTTGCACAAACATATTCCTTTGTTTATAGCTCTATTTTTCTTTTTAGACGCAGACCTGGTGAAGCAATTACAATTTGGCAGTTAATAAAAATTGAAACAAGTGACTGCAACATGCCAAAGATGTTATGAAAATGCCAAGTACGTACACTAAAACCTGTATTCCACAATACTGCAGGTATCACACTGAGTGGCCTAAGGAAGCAATTCTTCCAGCACAATTCCAGGGCGTTCAAAAGGGGCACGTGGACGCGTCGTAAGATACAGTCGGAGTGCGGCATGCACGCGATGTGGCACAAGACCGGCAATACCTTGCCGGTGATGGTCAACAACCGGCAGACGGGCAGCAAAAAAGGTTCTGGTGCCGCACACCAACAAGAACTTCGACCAGCAGAGGACCAACTAGGTGATGCACCAGTACCACCTCGGGGACCTGGAGCAAGAGAAGGAGCGGGAACTGGTCCTCTGCAAGATTTTCTTCCAGACGAACACTAGGGCCAGGAGTAAAAAGATTATAAGTTAGTTAGGTATTGGTAGTTGTACTACCTTGTCGTCCGCAAGTTGGTATTGTTATTAACGATATTTTGGTATGAACTTGCATTTGCTTCCAACCATCATGCCGAGGGTCGGCGTGGATATAAAGTTGAATCATTTGTTTCGAAACGAATTTTCAGGCACCAGATTTTTATTTGATGGGTAGCATAAGCACCCGCCATTCAAATTCCTAGTTCTCCAATTTTTTCGAAACAAGTGCATGCACTTATTATCACGATAAAGAAAAAATATCTGTGCTGCATCCCAGTTATCATTCTGTACTTGTAGAATTCTCTCGTTTATTCAGCACGTGTATTGTTTTTTTAGGTCGAGCAAGTTCAACTGGGCTGCAGACTGCCCAGGGTTGGTTTTGTTTTTAACAGGACCAGCCCATGAGGACAACGGGGCACAAGGATCCAGCAGGTATGTACTGGCCTCTGGCCCGCCAGCATTAGTTATATTTTGTCTTACAACATCCGCAGGCAGTTTTTTTACTGAATCAAACACACAACCTAGTTCTATTTTCCTCTTGAAACGCATGTCCTACATCCGTTTTCTAATCTCTACCTATAGTTTTACTAGTTCATCTACACGTATCATTATATTGAAAACAAATGAAGTTCCCTTTTCATATCTACATCCTTATTTTTGCTATTTTTTCCCACCCAGCGCTGATTTTTTTACCACAAGTTTTCCCTTAAACCAACTCAATTGTCCCACGTCTTATTTGCTCACAAAAACAAAACAATTTTTTTTGGCAAATTAATAAGTTCTTAAAAATGTTTATCATTTCGAGATTACAACAGTTCGGACTCCACCGAAATATGCAAAATAAGGTTGAACTTTTTGACCGTGGTCCTGGGCAGAAAATGGGCTGTAATAAATTACTTAAGAATTAGCAAATGGGCTACAAATTATAAAAAATAGCAAATGGGCTTTATGTTGTCTGCCACAGATTTGGAGGCTGACTTGTGGGCCTACCAAGTTCATGCGTACACAAGGTTTCAAAAAAAAGAAACTTAGTCAACAATCGACTCTACCAACGTCAGACCGTTAGATGTCAATCTAACGGAAATCATGCTTCTTCAGTCTCTGATCTTCCTGCCCCAGCCGCCCAAACCAGCGCCGTTGGAACCACCTGCTCCTGCCTCCTGTGTCCGGCAGTGCTGCCGGGCAGACCTCACGGCCCCATCATACTCGCATCCCTGGCCTTTCTATCCCTCTACTCACCCACACCTCCTATTATTTTCCGGCGACGACAGCCGAACCAGTCAACCCTCGTACTCTCCACCGCATGGCAAGCCACTGCCATGTCTTCCCCGGCTCCGTGTCGTTCCCTTCGTAGGCCTCGCCGTCGTCCACCGCCCTGGTGCTCTCGGCACGACATGGTCAACAATGTCCATCCAACGATGGTAGTGCTTCTTCAACCTCTGGTCTTCTTGCCCCAGCCGCCCAAAGCAGCGCCGGTCGTGCCGCATGCTCCTGCCTCCCATGGCCGACTGTGCTGCCGCGGAGGCCTAACCGTCCCCATACTACTCCCACCGCTGGCTAGGCCATCCCTCCACTCACCCACTCCCCCTGTTATTCTGCGGCGACGGCAGCCTCACACCACAGCCGAACCAGTGAACCCTCGTGCTCCTCTCCGCGTGGGCATCCACTGTCGCATCTTCCCCGGCTCCGTGTCGTCCCCTTCCTAGGCCTCGCCGTCGTCCACCGCCATGGTGCTCTCGGCGCAGCGTGGTCAATGTGGTCAACGACCGACTTCCATCGGAAGAGTACTATACGTGGAGAGGCTGACAGCTGGGTCCATGGCAGCCGCAAGGAAGTGCCTCCTTATTATGCGCAAAATAATTATTCCTGCACGTGACAGCGGGGACCCACCGGACGGGCCACCAGTATTTCATGGAAAAACATTTCCCCCCTGACTGCTGGGACCCACCGGACGGGCCACCGTATTTCACGAAAAAAACGTTTGCCCCTGACTGCTGGGACCCACCGGACGAACCACCGTATTTCATGAAAAAAACGTTCCCCCCACTGTCAGCTCGGACCCACCAGAAGTGCCTCCTTATTACGCACAGAAAAATGAATACTCCCCCTGCTAGCTGGGACCCACCATGGTGGGAGGCTGACTTGTGGGCATACTAAGTTGATGGGGACGGAGGGCTTTGTCAACTTAGTCAATATGAACGATTCTAGCTCCCGTGGCCGTACGATGTCCATCTAACGGCCGTTGTGCTTCTTCAATCACTACTCTTCCTGCTCCAGCCGCTCAAACAAGCGCCGGCGGGACTGCCTGCTCCCTCCTCCCCGCGGCCGGCTGTGCTGCCGCGCAGCCCTCACCGCCCCCACCGTACTCCCATCGCTGGCCTAGCCAGCCCTCTACTCACCCACACCTGCTGTTATTCTCCGGCGACGGTAGACGAACCAGTAAACCCTCGTACAGTCGTACTCCCCTCCGCGTGGGAAACAACTGCCGAGTCTTCCCTGCCTCCGTGTCATTCCCTTCCTAGGCCTCGCCGTCGTCCACTGCCCTGGTGCTCTCGGCGCGGCCTGGTCAACGTGGTCAACAACCGACATGCATCCTTATTACGCACCAAAAAATGAATACCCCCTGCTAGTTGGGACCCATCATAGTGGTGGCTGACTTGTGGGCCTACTAAGTTGACGAGGACAGAGGGCTTTGTCAACTTAGTCAATATGAACGATTCTAGCTCCAGTGACCGTACGATGTCCATCCAACGGCCATAGTGCTTCTTCAACCTCTGGTCTTCTTGCTCCAGCCGCCCAAAGTAGCGCCGGTCGTGTCGCGTGCTCCTGCCTCTCGTGGCCGGCTATGATGCCGCGGAGGCCTCACCGCCCCCTACTACTCCCACCGCTGGCCCAGGGTATCCCACTACTCACCCACACCCCCTGTTATTCAGCGGCGACAGCAGCCTCATGCCGCAGCCGAACCAGTGAACCCTCGTACTCCTCTCCGCGTGGGCATCCATGGCCGCGTCTTCCTCGGCTCCGCGTCGTCCCCTTCCTAGGCCTCGCCGTCGTCCACTGCCTTGGTGCTCTCGGTGCGGCGTGGTCAATTTGGTCAACGACCGACTTCCATCGGAAGAGTATTGTACGTGGAGAGGCTGACAGCTGGGTCCAAAACCACAGCCCAGTTTTGTTTGTGATTTGACAAGTAAGTCGCTTTGTTAGGCCTGTTGGGCTGCAACTCTTTCAAGACGAGGAGAGCTTCATTTGGCTGGCCGAGAAAATGGCCTATCAGTAATGAGAAATGGGATGTACATTTTTAAAACACATCAAACTGGCAATTAGTTTCAAATATCTTTTTTTCATTTCGAGATTTGAAATTACATTAATTTTTATGCGTGGCGAATTTGTTGGATTTTATATTGATATACATTTATTTTTAAAATCAGTTTGAATGTGAGTCGAAATTTTGGGATTAAAAACAGTTTGGACTGCACCGAAATATGCAAAATTTCGTATAATTTTTTAACAGTGGCCACAATATGGGCTGTAATGCTAACAAAAAGAATATGGGCTCAAAAAAACCCTTAAGAATTAGAAAATGGGCTGTAAGTTATTAGAAATAATGGCAGATGGGTTGTATGTTGTGTTCCACAAATTTGAGGCTTTCCTAAAAAAAGGTTGACGCACAAGCAGTGACTGTTGGATGTCCATCCAACGGCCGTCGTGCTTCTTCAATCTCTGCTCTTCCTGCTCCAGCCGCTGAAACAAGCACCGGCGGGACTGCCTGCTCCCTCCTCCCCGCGTCCGGCTCTGCTGCCGCACAGGCCTCACCGCCCCACCATACTTCCATCGCTAGCCTAGCCATCCCTCTACTCACCCACACCTGCTATTATTCTCCAGCGACGGCAGACGAACCAGTAAACCCTCGTACAATCGTACTCCCCTCCGTGTGGGAAACAACTGCCGAGTCTTCCCTACCTCCGTGTCGTTTCTTTCCTAGGCCTCGCCGTCATCCATCGCCCTGGTGCTCTCGGTGCGGCCTGGTTAACGTGGTCAACGACCGATATGCATCTGAAGTGCACTGTATGTGGAGAGGCCGACAGCTGGGTCCACGGCCGCACACAAGGAAATGCCTCCTTATTACGTGCAAAATAATGATTCCTCCAGATGACATCAGGGACCCACCGAAAGGGCCTCTGTATTTCACGAAAAAAACGTTACCGCCGTTGACAGCTCGGACCCACCGGCTATATCTTCACATGCAAGGAAGTGCCTCCTTATTACGCACAGAAAAATGAATACTCCGCATGTTAGCTGGGACCCAGTATAGTGGCAAGCTGACTTGTGGGCCTACTAAGTTGACGGGGACGGAGGGCTTTGTCAACTTTGTCAATAATATGCACGATTCTAGCTCCAGTGACCGTACGATGTCCATCCAACGGCCATAGTGCTTCTTCAACTTCTGGTCTTCTTGCTCCAGCCGCCCAAACCAGCGCCGGTCGGGCATCGTGCTCCTGCCTCCCATGGCCGGCTGCGATGTGGCGTAGGCCTCATCGCCCCCTACTACTCCCACCGCTGGCCAGGCCATCCCTCTACTCACCCACACCCCATGTTATTCTGTGGTGACGGCAGCCTCACCCTCGTACTCCTCTTCGCGTGGGCATCCACTCCTGCGTCTTCCCCGGCTCCACGTCGTCCCCTTCCTAGGCCTCGCCGTCGTCCACCACCGTGGTGCTCTCGGCGCGGCATGGTCAATGTGGTCAACGACTGACTTCCATAGGAAGAGTACTGTGCGTGGAGAGGCTGACAGTTGGGTCCACGGCGGCCGCAAGGAAGTGCCTCCTTATTACGCGCAAAATAATTATTCCTCCACCTGACAGCAGGGACCCGACGGACGAGCCACCAGTATTTCTCGAAAAAGCGTTCCCCCCTGACTGCTGGGACCCACCAGCTACATCTTCGCATGCAAGGAAGTGCATCCGGGCAAAAAAAAACCCAAAACGATTCGCCCCCCTAACTGTTGGGACCAACCAGCTACATCTTTGTAGGCAAGGAAGTGCCTGACAGTCGGGACCCACCTGGTCGAAGCGTACGTAGCGTTGTCATTCTGGTCGCAAAAGTGTACGTACATACTGGTCGATGTAGAGGCACGCACGTGTCGTAGTAGAGGTGCGCATGTGTCGATGTAGAGGCACGCACGTAGCATGTACACGTACGTACAGCGGCGAGGGTGCAAGAAAGAAAATACGACCACGTACGTACATACAGGCAGGGTCTCGAACACCTACTCGCGCATACGTACATGGATGGGTCGGAACGGAGAAACAACGTCGTCGTAGTGTTCATGGGGAGGCAACGAAATGCATCGTGTTCATGGGGAGGCAACGGAATGCGTCATGTTCATCGGGAGGAAACGGAACACGTGGGAGCCAACCGGCTTGGACGGAACAGGCGATGGAAACGAGGCCTGGCATGCCGCAGAACAGAGGAAACGACCTTGTGTTCGACCGGCCATGTTCGGAACGGGGTCCTGTTGATCGGGAGGGATGTGGCATACCGCAAAACGGAGGAAACTGACCTCCTACGGTCGAAACGTGGGTCCTGTTCATCGGGAGGGGTGTGGCATACCGCAAAACGGACGAAACAGACCTCCTACGGTTGAAAAGGGGTTCCTGTCGATCGGGAGGGGTGTGAAGTTTCGCAAAACGGACGAAATGGACATGTGTTGGAGCGCTATGGTCGAAACGGGGGTCCTGTTCTTTGGCAGGGGTGTGGCATACCGCAAAACGGGACTCCACGGGATACTGTTCATCTCCACTATCGACCTCCTCCAGCCTCCACGGGCTACCGTCGACCTCGTCCAGCCTCCACGGGCTCCTGTTCATCCAGCCTCCCCCGCACGCTACTCCACCGGCTACTGCTCAACCACCCCTCCACGGGCACCCCTCCACCGTCTACTGTTCATCCAGTCCTCCACACCACGGGGTCCTGTTCAACCACCCCTCCACGGCCACCCCTCCACCGTCTACTGTTCATCCAGCCCTCCACACCACGGGCTCCTGTTCATCCAGAGGCAACGCCACCCCTCACTGTTCATCCAAACACCCCCACCCCGCAACGCTCACTATTCATCCATCGACCGGCTTTAGTTAGCAGCAGTAGCGAAGGAATCTCTCCATCGGGTTTAGTTAACAGCCATCGATCGATCGCTCGGGTTCAGTAACGCGTAGCCTGCAGTGCAATCGCTTAGGTTCAGTTAGAGCCAAACGCCTCGCTCGGGTTCAGTTAGAGCCAACACCTCGCAAACACGCGCGTACGTGTACAAGAGAAACATGCATCACTCCGCCCCCGACCTCCCACCATAACCAGCAACTCCCCGAAATTTTCCTCCCCCTCGCTTCTACCATGGTTTTTTCTGTCATGGACGGCCCAAAGAATGTCATGCAGCTGCATCTCCGGCCCGCCGAGGACGAAAAGCCCATTTTCTGTCATGATTTTTTGTCATAGAAGTAGGAGCCCACCACATCTATGATGATACCGGATTTTGTCACAATTATCGTCATAGAAGTGTCATATGTATGACAGAAAAAAAAATTGTTCGGCCCAAAATGTCACGGATGTGTCTTTTTTTGTAGTGATACGCTGTCCGGGCTTGCAATGCAGTCTATAATAGACCATCTTTGGCCAAAGGGGCTTAAGCCGGACAGTTACTTTGGCTTGGTGCAACAATTCCTTGGAGCCGTGCCCTGGATCGATGCCATGAGAAGGTCGGCGTGCATAGAAGGTGCACGGATGGCTCTTGCCCGCGTTAAAGCCTATTGGACACACATGGAGGCCACCATTATAGCGGCTCAGGACCCAGTGGGGGGCCAATATCCGGCGGAGCACTACTTGGCGCAGGTCACAGAAGGTGCCCGCCTAATAGAGGCGCAGTGCTCGAAGATTTTCTTGTTCGAATGATGAACAAAATTATTGTAAAAATAATGTTTATTTTGATTATGAGGCTATTTGCCTGAAAATATGATTATGTCCCCTGTGCGGCCCTTTATATATATGTATATATAAATATGTAATCCGAGAGTTAGTAGTCGTTGGCTTCAGCCTCCAAACACAGAATGCGGGGGTGTTCGCGAAAAATATGCTTAATCACACATGATCCAACGTCTTGGTCCATGAAGGAGGTGATCGCACGTCGAACTAGGCAACCAGACTATATAGCTGTAACACATTCGCTTAGCCGCGGGAGTCTAACGTTGGGGCTACTATGTAGCCCCTGGTACTTTCGCATGCATCCGAATACGGGCGCGTATGTACATGGCCAGGAAATGGCCCTTCGTTAATGCGGAGGAATCCTAAAGATTCCGGTGAGTCTTCAAGTGGTTGAACAGTCTCTCGCTGCATCATGACAGTCAGTTTTCGGCTTTCTCCACTGAGGTGCTCGTCCGGAATAACCAGGGCACAATCGCAGTAGTTCTCCTTTGGCCACCCTAGCCAACAATAACGGAACGTAAGGCGACAAACCCAGGAGCCGGGCTAACCCAACATTTGACCAAAGAAATGATTCAGAGCTGATGCATATAAGGGCAAACTCGTGACGCCGAACACTCCCGAAGGTATTTGGACTTTATAATATATGATGGGCTCAAGAATGCCTATTCATTATAAACCATGTGTTTCTAGGTACGTGCGTTAATCTGTCGTGGTGAAATGCCAAAAACGACAGTATCCTCTGTGGGTATGGAACCCGTGGGATGGTTAAACAACAAGAGGCAATAGAAAAGGTTTACACAGGGGCTTAATCTAAAAAGAAACCTGTTGAACGGGGCCCTGCTGCACGTCTACGCCTTTGTCTCCGTTGTGCCGTATCCTGGAAGGGTATCGCGCGAATGTTGTATGTGGAAAAAGAAAACTCATAGGAGGTTACAACGTTAATACGCGATGGGTAGTAAAAGTGTAAGCTGTTGGCCTGCCAATAAGGTTGAGCCAAGTGTGGGGCTTTATTAGGTAGTCATAGCCCCTGGTATCAGCTATAGGATTACATATGCGGTGCCCTGGTTCAATCTGGGCTACCGGACTCGTCTAACCGTGTCCATGGTCTTAACGACCGGTCATATTTTTTTGATGTTGGAGGTTGCTTATAGTCCGGCCGCGAGGGCCGTCGCGTATTCCACTGCGCGTGACGAGCGCTCTGTATTTCCACCGACGTGATGATGCCACGTGGACCAGGCATCTTAAGTGTAAGGTAGCCATGGTGCGGCAATGCGTTGAAGCGGGCGAAGGCCATTCTTCCGAGCACTGTGTGATAGTCGCTTTGGAAGGGTGAGATGATGAAGAGTAGTTCTTCGCTTCTGGAGTTGCCTGGAGGGCCGAATGTTACCTCCAGTATGACGGAGCCCTTGCTGTAGGCTTCGACGCCTGGTATTACCCCTTCAAAGGTAGTGTTGCTTTGGCTGATTCTGGATGGGTTTATCCCCATCCTGCGGACAGTGTCCTCGTATATTAAATTGAGACTAATGTCGCTGTCCATGAGGACCCGGGTGAGATGATATCCGCCGATCATTGGGTCAAGCACCAAGGCCTCCGGTCTGCCGCGCCGAATACTAGTCCGGCCATCCAAGTGATCGAAAGTGATCGGATAGGACATCCACTAGTTAGATGTGGGAATAATGGACTCTATATCGCGCGCGTCTTTATGCGCATGTTCGTGCCTTCTCATGGGTGTACGAGTCGCGTGGATCATGTTCACTGTTTTAACCTCTGGCGGGAATTTTTTGTGTCCCCCAGTGTTCGGCTGGCGAGGTTCGTCCTCGTCCTCGCTTGGTGTTTCCCTTCCCTTGTGTTTGGCATTTAATTTGTCGGCCTGCTTGAAGACCTAGCACTCTCTGTGCGTGTGGTTCGCAGGTTTGTCCGGGGTGCCATGAATTTGGCATAGTCTATCCAGGACTCTGTTCAGACCGGACGGTCCCTCTTTGCTGCCTTTAGATGGATTATTTTTCTGATTAAGTCGAGAGCCCCTGAATCCGGCATTAACCGTCATGTTATCCGGGCTCTCTTCCTTGTTTTCGCGTTTGTTTTGATGACGCCGCGGCTTCCAGTTGCCATCCCTTATTTCGGATGTGCTGGGGTCGCTGGTGCCTTTATGGGCTAGCCAGCTATCTTTGCCTGCACAAAAGCAGATCATAAGGCTTGTTAGGGCTGCCATTGTCCTTGGCTTTTCTTGGCCGAGGTGTCTGGCGAGCCACTCGTCGCGGATGCTGTGTTTGAATGCCGCTAAGGCTTCGGCATCCGAACAATCGACAATTTGATTCTTCTTAGTGAGGAATCTGTTCCAAAGCTTGCGGGCAGACTCTCCGGGCTGTTGGATTATGTGACTTAAATCGTCAGCATCCGGAGGCCGGACATAAGTCCCTTGAAAATTGGCCCTGAAAGCGTCCTTGAGTTCCTCCTAGCTCCCAATTGAATTTTCGGGGAGGCTTTTCAACCAGTGCCGAGCTGGTCCCTTCAGTTTGAGGGGGAGGTATTTGATGGCATGAAGGTCATCCCCACAAGCCAGATGTATGTATAGGATAAAGTCCTCGATCCAGACCCCTGGGTCTGTCGTTCCGTCGTATGCCTCTATGTTCACAGGTTTAAAGCCCTGTGGGAATTCGTGGTCCAGTACTTCATCAGTAAAGCACAGGGGGTGAGCAGCCCCTCTGTATTTGGATGTACTGTGGCATGTCGTCGGCTGTTGTTGTGTTCGGTGTTTATTCTGAACTGGTATTTGGTTGTCATGACTGTTTTGACGACCATAGTCCCCTGCCGGGGTGTGTCCTTTAGATCCCTAGATGGACCTAGCTGCGCCAGCTTTCTTATCCAGGTGCTCACGTAGATCGTGCGCGTCTTTGGTAGTTGCTTTATTGCGGTTATGAAGTGGTACGTCTTGTCTCCTGGTCATGTTATTCTTTGGTGGAACGGCCTTGTCGTCGAATTCTGGCAGTAGCTTACGTTTTGGGTAGATCTTTGTGTGGCGATCCTCGCCATATCTTTCTTCAGTGTCTAGAACTTTGTTCCATCTGCGATTGAGTGTTTCCTGTTCAGCTTTAAGCCGTTGCTTCTGCCTCTTCAGACTTCTCGCTGTGGCCATAAGCTTTATGTGGAGGTTCTCTCATTCCACGCGTTCTTCCGGAATGATGAATGCGTCATTGTCCGGACTGTCTTCTTGTCCTGGGCCGGTTTGATGAACTTGTCCCTCTGGATCATTATCTTTGGGCGTCTGCTCTGAACTATGTTCGACGTGACCTGGTTCGTCCTACTCCATCGTTGGTTCCGTTTCATCGTTGTTGCCTTCGGGGTTGACCGGAGTATCCATCCTTCTGGCGCTCTTGCTGATATTTTTACTGTTGCTGGATTTGGAACGGCGTCTACGCCGGCGCTTTGGATTTTGCCCAGGGGTTTTATCTTCCGGATTGTCACTGTCTTCCTTAGGCGTATCCACCATGTATATGTCATGTGAGGAGGCGGGAATCCGGTACCCCATAGATTCTGAGTCTTCTCCTGCATTGTCGTCCATGTCGTTGATGCCTTCGGAGTTGAAGTCAAGCACATCGGTTAAATCATCAACCGTGGCTATGAACTGGGTGGTGGGTGGGCAACGAATTTCTTCGTCGCCTACTTCCCACTTGAGCCGGACTAGTTCGGCCCGGAACTCTCTGTCAGAGAGAGGATTTTTAATGAGTTCAGTATGTCGCCAAAGGAAGAGTGCTGGAAGATGTCCGCAGCGGTGAACTCCATTACCGGGGCCCAACCAGGCTTGGTGGGCTTGGGAGTGCGCGGACTGGGACCTACAACCGAATACGAATCCGGGGGCCCAGAGTCACAGGCTTCCTCAGAAGTGCGGCCTGAGTTCGGCTCCAACGCCGATGAGTATACAGCCTGTGGGGCAGGGTCCATCCCTTCGTCCCTAGGCAACGCAGCCTGCTCCGGATTTGAGTTTGGGGCTACTGCAGGGGTGAAATCCTAAGTGTTGTCCCGTAGCAGGTCCAGGCCATGCTCACCGTGACTTTCCGGTGCTCCCGGCGCGGGCTCGAGTCCGTCGAAGATCAAATCTCCACGAATATCCATCGTGTAGGTCAAGTTCCTGAACCTGACCTGGTGACCGGGGGCGTGGCTGTCGATCTGCTCCAGATGGCCAAGCCAATTGGCCCGCAGTGCGAAGCCGCCGAACGCGAGGATCTGTCCGGGGAGAAAAGTCTCGCCCTGGACTGTGTTGTTGATGATTGAAGGCGCCATCAAGCCCTGTTGCAATGACACAGAGGAACTCTTAATGAAAGCACCAATGTCGGTGTCAAAACCGGCGGATCTCGGGTACGGTGTCTCGATTTGTGCATCAAGGCTGATGGTAACAGGAAGCAAGGGACACAGATGTTTACCCAGGTTCGGGCCCTCTCGATGGAGGTAAAACCCTACTTCCTGCTTGATTAATATTGATGATATGGGTAGTACAAGAGTAGATCTACCACGAGATCGTAGAGGCTAAATCCTAGGAGCTAGCCTATGATGGTATGATTGTAATTGTGATCGGCCTTCTAAGGACCAACCTCTCTGGTTTATATAGACACTGGAGAGGGCTAGGGTTTACATGGAGTCGGTTACAAGAAAGGAAACACAATATCCGGATTGCCAAGCTTGCCTTCCACGCAAAGGAGAGTCCCATACGGACACGGGCCGAAGTCTTGAGTCTTGTATCTTGACGCTTCAATAGTCCGGACTTTGTACACAGTCCGGCTGTCCGAATACCCCCTAATCCAGGACTCCCTCAGCTATATATACCCCTCCACCCTCCTCTCCATTTGTGAGAGAGCCATCAGAAGGCAACTACACTTCCACTACTCATTTTTTGAGAGAGAACCACCTACTCATGTGTTGAGACCAAGACATTCCAATCCTACCACAACAATCTTGACCTCTAGCCTTCCCCAAGTTTCTTTCCACTCAAATCATCTTTCCACCATATCCAAATATGTGAGAGGGAGTTGAGTATTGGGGAGACTATCATTTGAAGCACAAGAGCAATGAGTTCATCATCAACACACCATCTATTACCTTATGGAGAGGGTGTCTCCTAGATTGGTTAGGTGTCACTTGGGAGCCTCCATCAAGATTGTGGAGTTGAACCAAGGAGTTTGTAAGGGCAAGGAGATTGTCTACTTCGTGAAGATCTACCCAAGTGAGGCAAGTCCTTCGTGGGCGATGGCCATGGTGGGATAGACAAGGTTGCTTCTTTGCAGACCCCTCGTAGGTGGAGCCCTCCATGGACTCGCGCAACCGTTACCTTTGTGGGTTGAAGTCTCCATCAACGTGGATGTACGATAGCACCACCTATCGGAACCACGCCAAAAATCTTCGTCATCATTGCATTTGCACACTCCAATCCCATCCCTTTACTTTCTTGCAACTAGCATGCTTTACTATTTCTTCTGCTTATACTCTTGCCATGTTTGCTTGAAGTGTGTTGGGAATGCTTAAAATTGTGCTAATCTACAACCTCAACTTGAAGAACTTAAAAGCTGCTACTTTTGCTTGTTGAGTGACTAATCACCCCCCCCCCCTCTAGACGCCTCTTCTCCATCCTTTCAGGCGAGGGGTCCCAATCTTTCGATGAGATGATAACTATTGATTTGGTGGAGACGACTTTGACGATCCGACTACAAACGTGCCTGATGTTGCGCCTTAGCAATCGCTAAACCAACTCCGAGAGGTTATTGACCACGTTGGAGCACGATCAACCTGAACATGAAGGTCTATTCATGCAATCAATCGAAGAACAAGCAAGAATATGATAAAGGAATATGAATATTGCGAATATATATGAAGTGTTGATAAAAGTGGGGATGTGAAAGCGGTCTTGGTCTGGTCGTTGGACACAAACGAAGTACACGAAGTTGCGTTGGCTAACTTTTAACTAAACAAATCCCAAGGAAAAAGCTACTAGATTGATCTACTTATATAGGAGCAAGGGTGGCAGCCAAGGAGGTGGGAGGATGTCCAAGGCATCCTAAAACCAACCCTAGGTCATACAAGGCACATGGGCCAACGTGGAGATGACGCAACACCTTTGGACTTGTAGTTTGACTCGGATTCAGCTGCAGCGTCAAATTATTTCATCAATATCTCGACACTCCGGACAAATTTGAAGGTGAATCCAATTGGGTTGGAAAGAGCACGAAATCTACTTTCCAAAAAAAAGGATCACCCAATTTGGAGTGCGAATGAAAGAGATCTTGGCGTTTTGAGTTAGGTATGTCTGTGCAGTCCGAATCTGAGTCCAGAACGTGAGAGACTTGGACTCTATCTTCTCTTAACCCCAAAGTGACGTGAGAGGACTTTTTGAACAACACCTAAACTTCTCTTTTTCCCTTATCTTCATATGTGGATTGTACAAATGTCCCATACACCAGCAATTAGATATGGCACAAAAGTATGTGAAGTATTTTTGTCCTAGATAACATAAATAAATTATTGCATAGTTAGCATTAGAAATCACCTCACAAATATGCATGTATGCAATATTTTTGGTCGTATCCAAGGTAGTCATATCCTCATCATCCTCCCCTTCTTTAAAACAAAGCCATCCTCGGCTTTGCTTAATCTGAAATGTGGCTAACAAAAGAGACAAGGTGTACATGTTGTATATGTATATGTCATCCATTTTTACTTCCCTTAATTTTTGCACATATGACACATGTATACATGAGTAACTTTCATAGTTCATAAAATATAAAGCCAAAATATTATCACAAGAAGTAGAAGGCATAAAAATATTGCAACTCAGTTTGCACATATAAGTGAAGTTCTTATTCATATCAAAAGATTGACAATGTTCATCAATAAACCACCCCAACATTGGTGAATAAACGTTACTTGCATCAAATTTACATGCTACATCATTCTTAAATAAGCAAACATGCAATAAGTCATTTGACACAGAATAATCACCAAGATTAGAGGTCATATCAAAATGATTAAATATTGGTTCTTTTGCATCAACATTAATTCAATGGGTGCACTCAAAATTGTTGATATTTCAGGTGTTTGATCACATGACGCATTCATGATAGTAATATGATTCTCTAAAATACGTAGTGTGCTCAAATCAACAGGTAACTCAACACATGATGTATTCAGGTTAACTAGGCATGCATCATTCTCATGTGAAGTTATATCATCAATACCTTTACTATTACCTTGTTGCAAAGATGTAGCTGATGTAGATGTTGGTTATCTGTTTGGTGGAGAGATAACCTGAGAGAGTACGAGCACCCTTTACGGTAAAGAGATAACCTGACCATGTGCTTGTGTGTGTTGTCTCACCTCTCGTGATGGTGAAGATGTATCCATCGTCCAAGGACTTCTATCTCCGGAACCTGTCATAATTAGTAGAAACAAGAAAAAAAAAATCAAGAATAATGTTCCTATCAACTACTATGTGGTGGTAAAGCACTCACAGTAAAGCAAATATCAATATCTTACAAGTTCTTACCATGCAGCTGGTGGTGACATGCAACCAGTGGTATCAAATAACTCTGAAGATTGAGTAAAAAGATTGCGAGGGGAACGTACGTATAGACGGTGTAGAAATATGTGGAGCTTAGAAGGCTTCAATATATGGTGGCAAAAGATTGGCAATAATCAATTCAGAGATGCAATGTTGAATAAACACTCAGCAACGGTACTGTGCTGGTCCTAGGCTATACCGGACTAGAGACGCGATGCTAGAACACTAATCAGGTCATGGCATAGCACAACTAGCATCAATAAAGGATATGAAGTAGCTCTGGACAACAGGATATAAGTGAAGATCACAATGGCAGTAAAGATAATGATGAGAAAGAACTGCCAACAGGATATACCAACAACCCTCTCTCCAACTTTTCTCTAGAAAATTTTGTACCAATTTTGTGATAATTTTTCTCAAGAATGGCACTGACTCAAGCTTTCAAACGCAAAAAGAATCACTCAATTCCAAGTTGATACGAGGAGTCAAAAAATTCTAAAACTGGTCTAAAAAACTGGAACAAGCTGTGTCCGCGAATTTTAGAGGACAAAAAGACATATTTAGAAGCCGATTATGAACTAGTTTCCGGAACTATTCATATGCGGCTCGTCGCTAGCTTTAATTTTAGTACTTGCGGAGCCAAAACGGACTTCGTATGAGGAAGATATGTGTGTTTTACTGAACAGTTCACAAAATAGATTTCAATCCAAATTCAACTACGAGACTAAGTCTAGATAGATCCGAATTTTGTTTTTTTATCTTTTTTCTCACTATTTTTTTTCTTTGTTTTCTTTTTTTCTTTTTCTTCTCTGCCTTTTTTTTTCTCTCTCCCTCTTTCCAAAACAAACTAGATAAGATGCAGATTGGATCAAGCGAAGATGTGAACAACCTCAACTATGATTATGAAAATGAACAGTGGGGAGCACTTTCACCTTACAAGTACAAGGTATAGAGTTCAAGGATTTTTTTGCGTAAAATAGACTTCAAAGATTTGAAGGTGAGGGTTCATTTTAAACGACCTCTACAACCATATGTTTAAATAGACTTCACTCAACATATCATGAATGGCAGAGCTCACACTGTTTCCATTTTTCGCGTGAAATGCAAAAAATATTAAAGCATGGATGACCCTTATCACTTGCCCTCTGTACGGCAAACAGTAGGCACCTATCAATTATGGATCCATGCCGATGCCGTGCAGGAGGGAAGCATCCATGCGTGCATATACATATGCACGGAGGGACATGGACACATGCAAAGGGGGCGACAAGACGACATCATGTAACGCAAAGTCTCTTTTACCGGTTCCTGGAGGTACCGGCAAACCATCTGCCGTTCGTGTGGTTTTCGATTAGTGCGTTCACGTGGCCCACCTCTCATATAGCACTTGTATTCTCATAACCCACCTCTCGTATAGCATTGTTGTATGTCAGATGGCTGGCCCACCTCTTTTCACCACTTTGCACTAGTAGTATGTCAGCTATAGGTACTATTTTTGTCAGCACACTGTACGCATGCATGCAACTTCTTTCCTCTCTCTACCCTTCCAAACAAATACATCTTTTTATTTTTGCTTACAATTTTAGATGGTCACTATCTTTCACATTAAAAATCCGTTATTGAATTTTTTATATATATTCAAATTCCTTTCAACATGATCTTCAAAACAAGTTCAATCTTGAATAATTTTCAACTAGATTTAGAAATAACGTGTTTCACAGTCTCAAAAAAATATCTCGTTTCGTAGATTTCACTTAGTCCAAAAAATAAATTTCACTAAGTTCATAGATATAAATTATTTCAAAGACTTGAAACATATATTTTAAGTCAAAATGATTGAAATCGGTTTTCTAAAATGAGTGAAATAATTCAAGCACCCCTTTTCAAATGAAACGAGCAAAATTTGTACTTTCAAGTGAGCGAAACGGTTTTCTAAATTGATTGAAATAAATTTTACTTGAATGATATTTTTTTCAATGAGTGGTTTTGAAAAAAAAAATTGAAATATTATTTTTTGTGAAACTCCTTATTTCAGTGTGTATATTGTGAGTGTAATATGTTTTCTGAAACTAGTGAAATGAGTGAAATCTATCTTTTGTAACGAGTGAAATCACTTTTTTGAATAACTGAAATACAGTATTTCAAATTGAGTGAGTGTGATATGTTTTCTGAAATTAGTTTCCTGAAATATTATATACTAGCTTATTAATATATAGTATTTAAAATATATTACGCCGACTGAAATCTTGCATGTACTCAGTTAAGAAAATATAGTATTTCAATTGAGATTTCAAGATATTTCAATGTTTAAAACTTATTTTTGTGATGAGTGCAATACGTTTCAAGATATTTCATAAATACAAAGTGAAATTATTATTAGAGATTTCTTTGTTAAAGAGTGAATCAGTTTTCCAAATTAGTGAAATGTGTTTTTTTTCAAACTAGTGAAATACTGATTTTGAAATGAGTGGAATTATATTCTTTGAAATGACTGAAATCTATCTTTTGTAAATGAGTGTAATTTTTTTCTGAAACTAGTGAAATGAGTGAAATGTATCTTTTGGAATGAGTGAAATCAGTTTTTTCGAACGAGTGGAACATAATATTACAATTGAGTGAGTGTAACATGTTTCTCTAAATTGAGTGAAATCTAATTATGTAACTGAGCGTAATGTGTTTTCTAAAATGAGTGAAATTAGTTGTGTGAATGAGTGAAATAGTTATTTGAATGAGTCATATTAATTTTCTGAAACTCGTTTGAAATATACTCAAGTTTGGTCTTGTTTTACAGATATTAGCATCGGGAATTCAAATAATTAAAATATTTCATAAATAGAAATTTGGTTCATAAGTTATTAGACATTTGAAATGTGACCATGAAATAAAATACAACTAGTTTGTTTGGGGAGAGAGAACACTTTAGAATGGATGCAACGGTCCACACCCACTCTCACCTGAAAAAAGCTGCACACTAGTGGGCTCTACTTGTGTATTTCAGTGATATAGTAATTTACATGTTTATACTTGTCAGACTGCACAAATATTGATAAAAGTAATGCATGATGGATTGCACACCGGTACATCCTGACACTGTTAAAAAAACTTTTTCGCATCATGTGACCGACGCTTCTTTATGCTGCGCCGTTGCTGCCCCGTACATCCCCGCCTTACCACGTCGTTGCCAAAGCAACAACGTATTCACGCGCAATGTCACGCTCGGCGCAGTGTCACGCTCACGCTGTACGACTTCGCCACACAGCGACCACGTAGTCAAGTCTCTGCCCAAAAGAAACACACACGAACAGGTGGTAGAAGAGACATTCACGAACTTGGCACCACACACACTTGTGCCTTTTTCTGTATTTCTTCACACACTGAATGAACTGGATTGCATGGGATTAAGTAGAGCAGCCAATACACGCACTAGCTAGCATGCAAACACACTGGTCAAGCCACTAACGGCTTGACCCACTAATCTCTCCACTAACTGCTCACATGTCCAGATTTGAGTCACTCCCAAGATTCTGCAGATGGATAAGCCCTAACTTGGTGCATGCCGCAACTGCCTGCACCCGCTTCTTTCTCCATCTCTGGTCTGCTACACAACTTGGCCGGCCGGACTCCTCACAGACTGACACATGCAGCTAACTAATCACAACCCATTTAGCTTTGCATTGTGCACGTGAACACAACTCTACGTGCACACACTGCCGCTGCGTTAACTACATGGATGAACTGGAAATAAACATGACACACACACACACACCTAAACAACAATGGTTAACACCAATAATCACCCCCTTAACCTTGTTGTGCTTTATTGGGAACTCCATGTCAACCTTCAGTATAGCCAAGGGTTGTCGTCGGCGGTCGCGTCGGCGAGAAGCGCCCGCTCCTTCTTCGGCTCAGTGCAGTCCCTCGAGTAATGCCCATACTCTTGGCAAGTGTAGCAGCGGACCTTTCGGATGTTGAAGTTTCTATTCTTCTTGCCGGTGCCACTGCGGTAGCGAGCAAGGCACTCCTCCTCCGTGAGGAGCAGGCGACTCCCACCACCCTGGTCGTAGTTGCTGGCGCCATCGTCCAATCGCTCCGGTCCTTCGCCGTTTTGAGCCTTCCCACAAGCTCTTCCATGGACATGGTTTTAAGATCAAGAAGCTGCTCAATGGCAATAGCTACCTGGGTATACTGGGAAGGCACGATGCGGAGAATCTTCTTCACGACCTTCACCTCGTCGAGGTTCTCACCAAGCGTGCACAGCTTGTTGGCGATCCCGTTCATGCGCATGGCGAGATCATCGAGGGTCTCGCCACTCCTCATGCTTACGGCATCAAACTCCTTGAGGAGAGTCTGCGCCTTGGCCTTACGGACGTGGGCATCGCCGCCCCCCATGATCTTGATGGCATCCCATGCCTCCTTTGCCGTTGCCTTCACGGAAAGTGTGGAGTGCATCTCCTCTGACACGGCTCGCAGAATTGCCGCAAGCGCCGCCCTGTCCTGGCTGAAGCTCCCACCTCCCTCGATGGCGTCCCATAAGCATTGGACCTCCATGTTAACCTTCATGATCAGCGACCACTCGACGTAGTTCGTCTCCGTCAGCGGCGGGTAGACGACGGTGCTGCTGGCCCGGTGGACATCCTTCTGCTGCACCACCACCTCGCGGCAGCCACACCGCGTCGGGCTCTGGCCTCGGCACACCACCAATGAGGCTGTGACATGGCGGCAACCCGATGACGGAGTGCGCGAACCTTCAGTCACCATGGCTCTGATACCAAGTGAAGTCTCTGCCCAAAAAACACACACAAACAGGTGGTAGAAGAGACACTCACGAACTTGGCACCATGCACACTTGTGCCTTTTTCTGTATTTCTTGACACACCGAATGAACTGGATTACATGGGATTAGATAGAGTAGCCTGTCGGATATTGGGTTCCGGCAAAACCATTATGGTTCGAACTCTAGGGTGCACGCGAAGATCTTCCTCCTACCAATCCACGTCCCAACGCCTCGCTGCGAATCTAAGCTACACGATGAACAGCACAAGGGGCACAAGGTTTATACTGGTTCGGGCCACCGTTGTGGTGTAATACCCTACTCCAGTGTGTGGTGTGGTGGATTGCCTCAAGGGCTGATGATGAACAGTATAGAGGAAGAACAGCCTCGCGAGGGGTGTTCTTGTGGTGGTGTGCTTGGAGAGGAGTTGCTCCATCTCTATTGGCTTTCGGTGAGATCTTGATGATCGTCCCTCCCTACTATGGTGGCTATCTCTATATATAGAAGCCCTGGTCCTCTTCCCAAATATTGAGCGGGAAGGGCGCCAACAACGGCCAATTTGAAGGGGAACATCTAGTACAAGTTATCCTGACTAAAGTTGCTCTTCGGCTGCCAAAGGCACTAGTGATGACGCTGTCTTGGGCTCCATGGTGACCCCCGCCCTGCCGCTCTGCCGGTCTTGGTCTCGTTGCACCAAAATGGTAACCTTTGCCTGATGCCTTGGTACTCCGCGCCTGCGCTTGCCCCCTTTGCACCAAAGAGGAAACAAGGACACTGCGCAGGCCGGCGCCCGCCTGGCGCCCGCCTGGTCTCGATCATCATGGCTTGCATCACGAGCACCTCGCGAGGTACCCCTCCCTTGATCTCTCCGCCTTCTCGCGAGCCTGCCTGGTGAGTCCGTCCCTGAGGAAGCCTTGCATCGTCCACCCCCCGGGGCTTGGCCCTTCGCGAGGGTCTTGATATTGAGTTACTGCAGATGAGCCGTGCTGGGCCACCCCTTGAGCCACGCCGCTGGCCGTAGGCAGGCAAGTCTGGGGACCCCCGTTCCTAGAACACCGACAGTAGCCCCCGGGCCCAAGGCGCGCTCAGACTTGGCTTAGCAGCGAACCGAAAGGGCAGGTGCCCCAACAGCCTGTGGCCTTGGTCGCCGCGTGGCTGTTGATTGGACGTGGGCATCTCCGCTTCCCCATGCTGCCTCGGCAACTACCCGATTTGACGAGTCCCTGCTGCATGCAAAAAGAGTCATGATTACCTGCGATCGTGGAGGCCGACGGTTGTCCTCCCTTGGGTTATAAATGCGGGAGGGCGCAGGCCCCCACTGCATATCTCCCTTCCCCCGCTCTCTTATTCTTCATCCCTTCTCCAGTAGCCCGCCGTGTCCCATGGCACCGACGAAGAGGTTCTCGGCCGCGGAGAAGGGGAAAACTCACCGGGAAGGGCCTGACTCCCCTCCGCCCAAGCGAGGTCGTGGTCACCCTCATAAGCACCCCGCGACTACTGCGGTGGCTCCTCGTGGTCGCGGCGGTGGTCCCTCACGCGGTGTCGGCCGTCCGGTGGGTGAGGGAAGGCGCGGTGTGGCCGCGCGGCCTCCCAGGCCGCGCTTCCACTCGTCTGAGGTGCGGCCGGAGTTTGTCGTGTGGTCGGCAGACCCGGCCGGTAGCTGGCTCCAGCTTCCCTGCTTCTTCTCCAGCGAACTCCCGGCTAGCGCTCCTAGCGGCCTCTGGCTCCAGGAGGATGGCTGCAGTAGCAGGGCTTCCTGGGTTTCGGTGGAGATCTCCGTCGCTGGGAATGTGGCCTTGGCCCGTGGCTAGCAGATGTTTGCCCGCGCGCGCGGCCTGGGCCGGTGTGCACCCTGCACTTCAAGTTTGACGGTGACGCGACCCTCTACGTGAGGGTGTTTGGAGAAGACGGCCGCCGTGTCGGGTGTTGCCCTGAAGATGATGACGATGACCAAGTGCTAGTGCTTGGCGACAGCCGCCACGAGGACGAAGGCGAGACTGCTGCTGGTGGTGCTCGCAGCTCACCAATCTTTAGCGGCTCCCCCTCTAGTGATAGCTCCTCTAGCGGTGGCCGCGATCAACCACCGCGCCGCCGCGCTCGCTTCGAGGGTGGTAGCGGGTCATCCCGTCGTCGTGCCTCAGTGAAGCGTGAGGAGGAGTCTCATTGAGCTCAGGAGGGTGGTGTGAATCCCCCCTCACGAGCCGTCGCCGGGCACGCCGTGTTTATTTTATTTATCTCCTTTTCCTGCTTAGAGAGAGAGAGAGAGAAGTATGGAGCCCCGTGGGGGCGTGTTTGACTATTGCCCTTAATTATTATGCTATTTCTATTATTCCCATGCTGTGTTGTGTTGTTGCGGCTGCGTGCTTGTGCATAGGAACAACTTAGCTCGAGGGGCTCGCTGCCGTTTTCGCCTCGCGAGGTACCTGCCTGAGGCCTCGCCGGGCGTCTTGAAGTCTGCAAAATTTAGCCGGGAGGATAGCCTTCGAACCTTAGTTGTGAGGGTGACTGGCTCAGGTCTTGTGTTCGCGTCGCGATGCCCATGGGGCATGGACCGGGAGGGGTGCTCCCGCTGTGAACTTGAGTGAGGAAGCCTCACGAAATTAGGCAAGAAGATGCTCACGAGGGCACCCACGCAGCCCCCTCGTGAGGCTTGTGAAAGAGAGGTCGAGTCAGGCGAAAAACAGAGACAAAGAATCACGGGCTGGGGATGGCAAACAACACTAAAAGCAACTTCAATAAAGTTTCGAACAAGGGTGAACAAGCCAACTGCGGAAAGCAAATGAAAAGTGGCGTCCGGCACCTAATCTAGTCTTCGACGTCTTCTCACCAGCGCGGAGCTAAGTGCTGCCACTGGGCATGGGTGGGAGCTCTCGAGGCCCAAGGGCGGCACTCTGGAGACTCCGGGGCGTGTACAGCCCCAACTCATTATTACGTGAGAGTGTCACGGGCGGCGAGCTTCACAGGCATTGGCCTTCTTTACATGCACCGGGACTTTTCTTGGGGCGACGAGCTTCACAGGCGTTGGGCCTTCTTTGTAGGCACTGGGCCCTTCTTCACAGGCGTCGGGCCTTCTTTACAGGCACCGGGTGTTACTTCAAGGGTAAAATCTATGGAGGTGCTGAATGTTCCACGCGTTCGGGATGGGCACCCCCTCCTGGGTCTCCAAGCGTGCGGCGCCTGGTCTGGAAACATGAACAACCTTGAACGGGCCCTCCCACATGGGCGAGAGCTTGTATAGCCCTTCCCTGGAGAGCACCCGCCTGAGCACGAGGTCACCTACCTCGAGAGTCCTCGAGCGGATGTTGCGGCAGTGGTACCCCGCAGCGCCTGCTGGTATCTTGCAGCTCGAAGCGCGGCCTCCCGACGGTGTTCCTCCCCCAGCACGAGATCCATCCCCCGCATGGCGTCCTGCTGCGCTTCGTCGAACGCCAGGACCTGCGCGGAGGGACGCCTGACCTCGTGAGGTAGGACCGCCTATGCTCTGTAGATGAGGAAGAACGGGGTTTTGCCGGTCGACTTTGTGGCGGTAGTGCGGATAGACCACAGCACGGACTGGAGCTCGTCGTACCAGCCCCTGCCGCAGGCCTCTAGCTTCTTCTTGAAGGTCCTGGTTTTGAGGCCTTTCAGGACCTCTGTGCTGGCGCGTTCAGCCTCGCCGTTGCTCCGAGGGTGTGCCACCGAAGCGTAGCATATCTGTGTTCCAAGGTTAGCACAATATGTTTTGAAGAGATTGCTTGTGAACTGCGATCCGTTGTCGGTGATGATGTGATTAGGCACCCCAAATCTGCTCACGAGGCCCTTGATGAACTTGACTGCAGTGCCAGCTGGGATAGTGGGGACAGCTTCCATCTCTACCCACTTGGTGAACTTGTCAATGGCGACGTAGAGGTAGCGATAGCCCCCTGGCGCCTGAGGAAACGGGCCCAAAATGTCCAGCCCCCAAACCGCGAACGGCCACGAGCGTGGAATGGTCTGCAGACCCTCAGCTGGCTGGTGAATCGCTTAGCGTGGAATTGACAGGCTTCACAAGCCTTCACCAGCTCGATTGCATTGTTGAGCGTTGTAGGCCAATAAAACCCACTGCGAAACGCCTTGCCAACGAGGGTCCGAGATGACGAGTGGTGCCCACAGTCTCCACTGTGAATGTCCGCCAGCAACTCCTTCCCCTGTTCCCTGGATATGCAACGTAGGGAAACATCATTGGGCCGCTTCCGGTAGAGCTCTCCGTCTTGGATGCAGTAGGCCGTGGCCTGCCGGGCCATGCGTTCCGCGTCCTCTGCTTTCTCTGGTAGAGTCCCTTGCATCAAGTAGTCCTTGAGCTCCGCAGTCCAACATCCTTCCTGAGGCTCCAACGCCAGGAGAAAGCGTGCTCTTGAGGATGGGCCACAGGCCGGGGCTCCTGAGGCAAGCGGTTGAGGGAGCTCCTCCCAAGGTTGCATTTTGCTTGATAGTGACAGTGATGCTGAGGGCTTGAAGAGTCGTTCCTCGAAAATGCTAGGCTCCTGAGGTAGCCGCCTTCATGCCCTCTTGTCAATGTCATCAGCCCTCTGATTGGTGCCGTGAGGCACATGCTGCAGCTCCAGCCCAAAAAACTTCTTTTCCATCTTGTGCACTTCTGCAAGATACACCTCCATGTGCTCGTCCTTGGGCTCGTATACTTTGTTGGAGAAGTTGACGAGGAGGTGTGAGTCACCCTTGATGATGAGGCGCTTCACCCCCAGGGTGGCCGCTGCCTTTAAGCCAGCTATGAGGCCCTCATATTCTGCTATGTTGTTGGAAACCTTTTCGCCCTGCTGGAAACAGAGCTGCATGGTGTAGTAGAGCTTGTCCTGAGTGGGGGATATAAGGACTACGCCTGCCCCTGCGCCATGTCGCGATAATGCTCCATCGAAGTGCATAACCCAGCCGTCTGGCGCCTCGCTTCCCAAGGAAAGCGATAGATCTTCTCCTGCTTTGAGCCCTGGCGCCTCTGTCCATTCTGCCACAAAATCTACAAGTGCGGCTCCCTTGACGACTCTGGTCATGCTAAATTCTAACTAAAATGCTTGCAGCTCGATGTTCCATTCAATGACCCTTACAACGGAGCTAGGACTCATGAGCACCCTCTCCAATGGGTAGGCTGATACAACCTTGATGGGCTGACCTTGGAAGTAGTGCTGCAGCTTCCGAGAGGCCACCAATAGCGCGAGCAAGAGCTTTTGGGGCATGGGGTATCGTGCCCTTGCATCCCGCAACACCGTGCTGATGAAATACACGGGATGCTCGACGAGAGTGGGCGCGTCAACGGAGCCTGCACCCTCCGAAGAGTCGAGCGCCTCCTGAGGCGTTTGAGCCCCCGACACCTGGCTGCTCGGTGAGGTCCCCTCAGCCCCGGAGGCGCCTTCCTGCTGAGGCTAATCCCCATCTGCCGAGGTCGTGGCCCTCGCGAGGCCTTCCTGGCCCTGAGCTGCTATAGTCGGGGATGTGGCAAAAACGGCCTTCACCTGGCGCTCCTCCCGAACCACCACCAGAGCTGCACTGGTGGAGTAGGGTGTGGTGGCGAGGTAAAGCACCAAGGGCTCCTGAGGCGTGGAGCCACCATCACCGGAGGGCTGGTCAGGTACTTCTTGAGATCTTGGAACGCTTCGTCAGCCTCTTGAGTCCATTCGAATGGACCCTTCTTCTTCATCAGCTTGAAGAAGGGCAGGGCTCGTTCCCCCAGCTTGGAGATGAAGCATCCTAACGCGGTTACTCGCCCGGTGAGCTTCTGCATTTCCCTGAGGGTTTGCGGCGGACTCATGTCTTCTATTGCCTTGACCTTCTCTGGTTTAGCCTCGATACCTCCGTGGGACACGAGGAAGCCCAGAAGCTTGCCAGAAGGAACACCGAACACACACTTCTTTGGGTTGAGCCGCGGGTCCACTTCACATAGGCTCGAGAAGGTTTCTTCCAGGTCCTGTACCAGGGTCTTGGCTTCCCGAGACTTCACCATGATGTCGTCGATGTAGGCTTCGGTGTTTCTCCCGAGCTGCCGGCCCAAGGAGATATGCATCAGTCGCAGAAAGGTTCTGCCTACGTTGCGCAATCCAAATGGCATGCAGGTGTAGCAGTACACCCCACACGGGGTCAGGAAAGCCGTTTTCTCCACATCTTCTACCACCATCTTGATTTGGTGATAGCCCGAGAAGGCATCCAGGAAGCACAACAGGTCGCACTCGGCGATGGAGTCGACGATTTGGTCGATGCGGGGGAGCGGGAACGGATCTTGAGGGCAGGCCTTGTTGAGGTTGGTGAAGTCAACGCACATGCGCTCCTTTCCTCCCGTCTTTGGCACAACAACAGGGTTTGCCAGCCATTCCGGATAGCGAACCTCACGAATGACTCCCGCAGCTTCTAGCATGCGGGTTTCTTGGACGATGAAGGCATGCTTCTCGGTGGACTGCCGCCTTGCTTTCTCCTTTACGGGCCGCACATTGGGGCACACGTATAGGTGGTGCTCGATCACCTGCCATGGGACTCCCGCTAGCTGCTTGGGTTCCCACACGAACACGTCCTTGTTTGCACGCAAGAATTTCACTAGAGCCTCCTCTTGCTCGGGTCAAGATTGGCACCTGATACGTCCATTTTGCATCATGCTTTTATATCAATATTTATTGCATTATGGGTTGTTATTACACATCATATCTCAATACTTATGGCTATTCTCCCTTATTTTACAAGGTTTACCACGAAGAGGGGGGATGCCGGCAGCTGGAATTCTGGCTGGAAAAGGAGCAAACGTTGGAAATCTATTCTGCACAACTCCAAAACACCTGAGACTCCACGAATCAACTTTTTAGATTTAATACGAATTTTTGGACAAAAGAAATAGGCCAGGGGGCCCACACCCTGTCCAGGAGATAGGGGGGCACCCCCCTAGGGCGCGGCCCCCTATCTCCTGGGCCCCCTGGTGGGCTTCCGGCGTTCATCTTCTGCTATATGAAGGGTTTTCCCCTGGAAAAAATCGTGGGCAAGCTTACGGGATGAAACTCCGCCGCCACGAGGCGGAACCTTGGCGGAATCAATCTAGGGCTCTGGCGGAGCTGTTCTGCCGGGGACACTTCCCTCCGGGAGGGGGAAATCATCACCAACGTCATCACCAACGATCCTCTCATCGGGAGGGGGTCAATCTCCATCAACATCTTCACCAGCACCATCTCATCTCAAAACCCTAGTTCATCTCTTGTATCCAATCTTGTATCAAAACCACAAGTTGGTACATGTGGGTTGCTAGTAGTGTTGATTACTCTTTGTAGTTGATGCTATTTGGTTTACTTGGTGGAAGATCATATGTTGAGATCCTTTATGCATTTTATTACCCCTCTGATTATGAACATGAATATGCTTTGTGAGTAGTTACGTTTGCTCCTGAGGACATGGGTGAAGTCTTGCTATTAGTAGTCATGTGAATTTGGTATTCATTCGATATTTTTATGAGATGTATGTTGTCTTTCCTCTAGTGGTGTTATGTGAACGTCGACTACATGACACTTCACCATTATTTGGGCCTAGAGGAAGGCATAGGGAAGTAATAAGTAGATGATGGGTTGCTAGAGTGATAGAAGCTTAAACCCCAGTTTATGCGTTGCTTCATTAGGGGTTGATATGGACCCATATGTTTAATGATGTGGTTAGGTTTACCTTAATACTCCTTTTTGTAGTTGTGGATGCCACTACTAGGAAAAGGCCTACTAATGGCGCACCGGTTTTGCCTACTAATGGCGCACTACCGGTGCGCCATTAGTAGCACGCCACTAGAATTCTTTACTAATGGCGCATCACTGGTGCGCCATTAGTATCTGGTATACTAATGGCGCACCAAGCAGTGCGCCATTAGTATGTAACACCATGCACCATTAGTATGCCTCCCGGGGGGCCATATGTAACCATGTGCTTTGTCATACTAATGGCGCACTCTGCCTTGATGCGCCATTAGTATCCTTTGGCATACTAATGGCACACTCTGCCTTGATGCGCCATTAGTATGAATATTTGGTTTTTTTTTTGCTTTTCTGATTTTTGCACAGGTTACAAAATATATTATTGGACAGAATATAGACAGCAGCACACAGCAACAGCAGATTCATCGAATACAATAGAAGATTAGTCTCCGAATACAATTCATCATATTAGTCTCCGAATTCAAAAGACCAAACAAAGATAAAACATTACAAGTCTCAAGACCGCGAGTATCGAGTTTGTCTTCACATTACAAGTCGATATCGATCATCTAAACTACCATCACATAAAAGAGAGCTGCGGTCATCACGATGAGCATCATCGCGATCAAACTAGTCTTCATCCGGCTCCTCCAATGCTCCCTCCTCTCTCCCGCTAGATAGCGGGCGTATCTAGATTTGGCCTCCGCCCTAGTGGTGTACCCTTTGTAACTGTTACCGCTGAAATGGTGAACCTGTCTCCGACACTCCTCCCAGTCGTCGTAGACTCCGGGAACCTTACCCTTGTACACGACATACGACGACATCTCTATGCACAAGCCAAACAACAGACAACAGACAATACATAAGCAATATGTAAGTATGCAACAAAAGGATCGGAAGAGAAAAGCAAGACATTAATAGCACGATTCATGATCCTACTAATAAATAGCATCGATTACATCTAAGTTGAATGACTGTCCAAACCAAAGAGACATACGAATTCATTAAAGTTTAATTACAACATGAGCCAATCAATGTTTCAGAACTACACATCACTACTTTCGACTCGACTCATCAGACAGGAGCGTGGATGAAGCCGTCGTCTGTCGTGATGGTCATGAAATCGCGGTCGTTGTCACCCTGCATTTGTAGCATTCCATCTATCTCATTGTTGGACGGTTGATATCTGAGGTAGAACTGCCCCGAGGTATGAAGGACATCTTGATGGATGATGTCCGCAAACTCCGACTGGATGCGAAAGAGTTCTTGTTTGAGGTCCGCGTCCTGGGTTGCCGACAACCTCGCGGCCCAATCTTTGAGACTATCTGGTAGCAGAAGTTGATGATGGTCCCTTACAATCGCCCGCATGTGATGGAGGGCGTAGTAGGCATCCTTCTGACCGCCAAGGGGCTGCTTGACACAGCAGAAATTCGTATTGTGTGAGAAGGTGTGTTTGCCGTACTTACGAACTGCCCTGGTGAAGGTGCCTCCAGATTTGGCATAGCCGGGGAGAACATCATCAAGAACTTTCTTGACATTTGTGTAGTCTATCTTGGAGTTACGGTTCGGGTCGAAATACATGGCCATGGAATATTTCGGGCTTAAGAGGATGAGTGTGCGATGTGTGTCACTGCACAGAACACGGAATGTTAGAAAAAAAGAACGATCGAAATCTAAGAAATCATATGTTACGGGGCAGTTAAGGGATGACTTACTCGGGAAAGTAAGCCACAAGGAAGTTATCCTTATCTGGGTTTGCCAGAATGACGCCTTCGAGGTGTGAACTCGCAACTTGGCGGTCCCCAGCGCTGCTCAAGTGCTTGGCACGCTTGTAGAAGGGGTCGACTATCACGATGTCCGGGGTCTTGTCTCTAATGATCCGCATCTCCATACTCAGCGAAAACAGCCGAACGAAGGTGTAGTGCAGCGGATGAAGGTTAAACATAGCAAAGATGTCATCAAACCGCAGGACGATCGTACCCCCGATGTCGCCATCCACAAAGCCCTTGCCCTCTGGCACCTTGGCCACGAAAACCGGGTATGCCACATCACTCTCTCTGAGACGCCGCTTCTCCAAAGAAAGAACACTGTCGTGCAGACTCCGCATAGCACCGGTTGCAGCATTGAGCATATTTGACGGTAGCATCGCCCTACCCGCCACATGCACCCTCCTTGAGATATCCTTCGGTGAAGGGGGCCCGTCCTGAGCACGGATCAAACTCGATGCCGGCTGGCTCGCACCGGCACCCTTGTTAGTCTTTCGCTTCCGTCCCTTCTTCTTGATCTCCTGTAATGGGACCGAGTTCTGCTCAGAGACCGCCTTCTTGAGCGTGTTGGGGCTGATAATATTTCGCACCTCAGCTATCTGAGGCTCGGTGAAGGCGGGAGCTGGAGGCGTGTCCTGAGAACTGAACGCCAAACGACACCTATTGCAATTGGATTTCTCCGTCGTACCAGCTAGATCGCGGTCATCTTGGTTGGGTTCTTGAGAAAGAGGCCCGCAGAACTCGTCAGTGTACCCATGTTCGGCAAAGTACTTATCAACTTTGGTAAATGTACCATCGTCGTTGTCGTCGCCGTCCGGATCCTGTGCCATAGGAATGTCCGGATCCTGTGCCATAGGGATGTCTGGCAGGTCCGGTAGTGTTGCGGCGTTCTTGCCATGGCTTGGCGCCGGCACGACTGGCGGTCTTGTCTGTGGGGTGGTGTCCCCCGCCCCCAAACGAATCTGGCTCTTCGGCCAAAGCAGGGGCCAGTTTACGCAGGCGCTGAGGGTCATCTCATCTTCTTCATCGGCCCCAGCGGGTCGAATCGGAGGTAACAGCTCGTCGCAGCCTGGCAGCACCCAAACCACTTCAACCCTATACGTTGTGGGTGGCATCGGATTACCGTGGAACATGCGGTTGCCCGGTTGAACAATTCTGCCCTTGGCGACATCGACCAACTCGGCGCCCACGAAGTGCAGAAGAGTGCAAGGAACGTCGGCGGCGCCCTGCAAAAACATGTACAGGGCGTCAGGGATGCCCAGTCAAAGGCAAGGAGATGAAGTCATCGGCCGAGAGTCTTAGTTACCGTGATGCCATCGAGCTCGGCTAATGTCGAGGCACCGCCAACGGCGGGCGTGCAACTGACGGAGGGGGCGCTTGCTGGCGAGGTGCCAGCGGTGTACACCCAGGTGCATTAAGCTCCAATGCCCGTGCCGGCGCCGGAGACACGAATACCGCCTCCGCTGGAGACACCAATGGCGCCGCCTGCGCGCTGTGCGAGTTGCTGGCCGTGAAGCTGGGAACCGGGGGAGGCCCCTGTTGGCCGCCCGCAATCCACGTCGTCAGCCCATGAATCAACGTAGGCACCATGGCGTTGAGCTTCGTTCCTAGTTGTTGTTCCACTTGCTCTTGGACAAGCTCCGGAATCCGCGCCACTTGTGCCTTGAGTTCTTCAACCTCGCGCGTCTGGATTTCCGAGCTGGTCTTTTTCTCCTTCCGCACACCAGCGGTATAGTATGACCCCCATTTTGTGGACAAGCCTTTGTCGGCCACACGACCAGCTGACGTCGGCTTAGTGAGCTTATCCTTGTTTTTCATTATGTTCAACGCCCTATTTAAAGGGGTGTCGAAAGGGGAGCTCTGAGACGACCCCGCGCTACTGCTTTCAGTGTCCTGCGAAAGGAACGTGAACCATTTAGAAATATTGGGGATTAATTAGAGTGCAACCATATGGAGCTAATTACGCGGGGGTGTATTCCTTACCAGAACAAGCTCAAGCGCCCTGATCTTCGGATCCGTGGTAAGCTCCTTTGTTATCGGGTCCTCCTTGTACCGGGGCCTGACATAGTTCCTGGTCTGCTTGTTACCGCTGTATTTCTCGAAGCGGGGCGGTAGGCCTTGCTCGGCATGCTTCGCGTCCTCCTTGTCCCATATAGGCTCCGCCACTCTGTAACCGCCGGGACCGAGTTTGTGTTCCCCTAAGTTCAACTCCCGCATTTCTTTCCCCCACTGACTTGATTCGGAGGTTGCACTGCTCTCTCACTTGATCTTGAACTCCTTGTACTCATCTTCGCTCATCAAAGGATATTTCGCCTTGATCTTCTCATAACTATCACCTTTATCAATCATTCTCTTCACCGCGCTTCTCCAAGTAGACAGGGCCGTGGTCATCTTCGTGAGGGCGACACTGTTCACTTTATTCCCTGAGAGGCGTGTGTTTTCAAATTCGGCGGGGAACTTGTATCGTTCGTGCAGCTTCATGAAGAGGAGGTTGCGCAAATTCCCTTGGTCCTTATGCCTAAGGTTCTCGGTGTTGATCAAGACGGTGCTCCGGAGAATGCACCCGAGCTGAACCGAGTACCCCTTGAGTATATGTTTGGGCTCCATTGGATTCCCGTCGGAGTCCACTTGAGTGAATTCCTCCTTGAGGGTGCGGAGCGCATTCGGGCGCCGGTCCTTCCTTTGCTTCTTCGGTTGGCTGCCATCTGTGCGTGCGCCGCCATCATCAGTGGTGGCATCCTCGGCGGCACCATCAGTGGTGTCATCCCCGACGCCACTAGGGGTTGTGTAATCAGGATCAGTGTCTTCCGCGGCGTCCTCATAGCGGTGAGGTTGTTCCTCCATCTCCTGGGACAGCTCCCAGAATTGCTTGCCGCCCGAACCACCAGCCTCATCGTTGTGGGCCATGTTTCGCTCTAAATAGGAAAAAAGTTTGGTCAAAAAGTTGGTTATTGTCAAGGAACAAGATCATGGTCTCATCATTTAGGGTTTGTCGACACCGAGGCACCCTAAAAGCCTAAGCTTTCATCAAGTAGGGTTTGTCGACGCCGAGGCACCCTAAAAGCCTAAGCATACATCATTTAGGTTCTCGTCGACACCGAGGCATCCGGGGCAGCCAAGTGAAGTTTTCATCATTTAGGGTTTATCGATGCCGAGGCACTCTAGGTTGGGCCTAATCACCTGGCACTAATCACTTGGCTCTATTGCCACCTATGTTGGGTTTATCATCTAGGGTTTATCGATGCTAAGGAGAATTCTAGGTTGGGCCTAATCACTTGGCTCTATTGCCACCTATGGTTTAATGCAACAAGAATAAAGGGGCGGTTGATCCTACTTAATTAAGTACTAAGATACCCCGGACCATGCATTAGTCGCAAGTACCCCATGTGTCCTATTTTTAGGGAAGTCCTGCTAAAATTCACGGAAAATTTCAGCATGACCTTTGATGAAAATAGGACATATGGAGTACCCGAATTTGCCGGAACGGAAGTTAATCAACATTCCGGCAAACTCAAGGGCCTCTCGGGGTACTTGCAAATTCATCACGACACGATGGTCGGAGACAAAACCTAGCAAACTAGCACCACAATGTGCCTCTACTTTCATATGGATGAAAAGGTCACAGACCATATGGTCCTCTGCTTTCATATGGAGAAAAATCAGCTCAACTTATGTGAGCTTCCATTCCAGATCTAATAGCAGCAAGTTGTTCACTTGTAGCTGAACTTATGTGAGCTGCCTTCAAGAAAAGAAATCTGCAGTGGCACATCTGCTCTCTGAATACATTGGCAAGAAACAAAACAACACCTAGTACCATCCATCTGCTATGGCCGCATCATGCAGTTTAACTAAGCACTAACAGGTAATTATATAACAGAAAACTTGGCGTGTACGTGTCACTTAGCTTGGGCAAGCAACATACCTCGTCCTCTTGGTTAGTCCAAACAAGCTGTATGTTGAGCCGCAACTCACCACCTGCACATTTTACAGCACCCATGAAATGAAAAACTAAACATAATTGTCAACCAACAAAACCAAAACACAAACAGGACTTCAAATTTTCACGATCAGGAAGAAAAACAGGGTTTTCAACTACTATATTCAGTTTCATGGCATCAGTTGAACAGTTGAAAAAGAACAAGCTTCATTTAAATATCTTGCTGCTAACAAACATAACTAATGTCAGTACTCAAAAAATAGAGTGACCACATAGGGAACAAACAAACTATTCACTTTTTATTTCTTTAGAATTTGACCAGACAGAGAACAACTCCTTGGAAGCAACATAGGCAAATTGATCTGATCCTGAGACTCTTAGCTCCTGTACTCACCACATGTATACGTCTTTGATATTAGTACCAAAGATGGATCAAAAGTTATATTGCAACCATCAAAGTAAGTTTGAAGCATGCCGTAAACTGTTCACACTAGATAGAGCGGCAACCAAAACTTCGACCGATCGATCTTTTGTAAAAAAAGGAATTTGTCCCAATTTGTTTGTTGCAGTTTGAGATTCAGCAAAGAAACTCCAAGAACATCCAACTGTTTTGTTTAAGTTACTGATGATAGCTGGGTATGTACATACATCTTGGGTGGTGCTCTGCTGGTGGAAAAATAGAGTAAGAATGAGATAGTACTCCTGCCTGTAAGCCGGCTTCAGCCTGTCGAATCACCAAAAGCACCAGCAGCAACATGAGCAGCAGCACATATACTTAACTAATAAAGAACATTTCCTTACCTAAGCTCTGCTCATTGTCCAAAATAATCCTAATTTACTCTCAAATGTACAGCCCTGCATCTCAAAGTGCAGCTTCCTGCCACCCATCATCAGAACTAAAAATGGCATTTACTTTAACTTTGTGGCAGTAGAAATCTGGCCCCTGCAACCTGCTTCAGCATACTAGCTAGTAGAAAAATCCTAATTTGTGATGTTACCTGCTACTTGTTGTGTATCTTAAATCATATTTTGTTTCCAGATGTTCTCCTTGATTGTTACAGAAACTTCAGCATGTATATCTTGAGAAACATGCAGCAACAGTCATGCTCTGCTGGTAAGAGAAAGCAGAGGATGCTACTCCAATAACCACAGAAATGGGCAAAAATGACAGTTTGATTCCTTTCAATAATCAAAGGCATCAAATGGTTGCTAAGATACTACCTTAGCTTGGTTGCAGTTTGGAATAAAATAATTATGATTACTGACCTCTACTGTTTGGCTTTGAACTTAAACCTGTTAGTTAATCCAGAAACCTCACAATGCAATAGTTACTTACTAATATTGGCTGCAATCATCATAGCAAAATATTAAGTCTGAGCCCTGCACACTGATTAAATTGTTCCCTCGGAAAACTTAAAATCACGCAGCAAGCAAGAAATAACTATCATTATATTCCCACAGTATCGAATCTACATCAAGAACTCATCCACTAAAAAAATCAGGAAAAAAAATGAACAGAGGATGCAAGAGGAAGGTGGGAGGGGGATGAGGGAAGAGGGAGGAAGGACGAAGGAGTGGTGGCTACCTGCCTACGGACTGGTCGCCGGCGTAGCTCCGGGCGGCAGCGTTGCTGGGCAGGAGCGCCTGCTCCAGGGAGGGGGGCGCCGCTGGTGGGAGCGGTTGCTTGATGGGAGGAGGCGCTGCTAGGCTCCTGTACCGAAGGCGGGGCAGCGGAGGCTTCGGCTGGCTAGGCGCGCCGCGGCGGTGGGCCGGCAGCGGTGGCGGTGGCTAGGAACCCTAGCTGTCGCGCTCGGGAGGGAGGTTGATGCAGGCGGGGCC